>NC_133652.1:232134631-232434631 GCF_009905375.1 Apium graveolens
CCCTCCAGGATGTGGTCCCAGTTCCTCCACCTCGAGACCACCTGTTCCTCACTCTGTTCCTTCAGGTGCATCCTCCCCGATCCCTTACCATGTTCACCGAGCGGTGAACCAGTCTTTGATCAGAGAGTAGAGCCCAGGGTTAGCAGCTCAGCTTGACCAGATTCCGGTCAGGCCTTTCCAGGCTATTTATGCCCCTTCACCAGATGTGCAGGAGAGAGTGCGATCCTTGACTCAGGCCGCTGTAGAGAGAGCTCGGACCATTGATCATTTCATTAGCTCCGAGTTTAGAGCTGTTCAGTACCAGGATCTCGTGAACTGGTTGGTATTTGAGTTAGGATCCATTGGTGGTAGTGGCAGTGGCTAGATCAGAGTTGCTGCAGTGAGATACAGAGCTCGGAGTTAGCTGTAGGAGTCCTGTAGATGCTTTTCCTATGTATGTTCATTATGTATTGTAGCTTGTATTAGGCGGGGCTGCTATGACAGCCAATTTTGTTGTGTACTTAGTATATTATGAGTGTTGTACTGTAGTTGTTAGATGGATTTGTACTGTTGTTGTACTCCTATTTTAATGATCTTACGGTTGTTGATTTTATTCTATTGCACTTTTATTATTGCTATTATTATTGTTGTTGTATTTGTTGCTGGATTTGTTGAGTTTAGTATGCATCATGGGTGGACTCCAAATAAACAAGGAAGGGAATATTTAATTATGACCGCATTCTCCTGATGCATAAAGTTGTTGCTACCCGGGGGCACAATTTTCATATAAAACCTTTTTGTTGTGTTTCAGGAGAATGCCTCCCAAGAAAAATTTCCCGTCCAATTCCTCCGGTAGGAACTCTGAAGGGGGCCCAGTCATGGATGAATTACTAGATTTGTTGCGCCAACAGTCTAATCAGATGGCTCAGCAGCAAGAACAATTCCAACAGCAGCAACAACAATTCCTACAACAGCAGCAATTTATACAACAACAACATCAACAAATCCAAGAACAATTACAGCTTCAACAACAACCCCAGCCAAGAGAGTTAAACCAGACTGTTAGTTTCAAGTCTTTCCAGTCAGTTAAACCCCCAGAGTTTAAGGGCGAGGTAGACCCGATTGCTGCTAGAATTTGGCTTAAAGAAATGGAGAAAGCCTTCACCCTTATTCAGGTGAGTGATGATTCTAAGTCAGATTATGTAAGTTATTTTCTTAAAGGTGAAGCAAGTTTTTAGTGGGAATCTGCGCATGCCTGAGAAGGAGAAGGCCCTGTTTCTTGGGCCAGGTTTACAGAGTTGTTTCTAGAAAAGTATTTTCCAGATTGTTTGCGGAGTCAGTTGGAAGTAGAGTTTTTGGTATTGAAGCAAGGAGAAAAGAGCGTGCCTGAGTATGAGGCCAAGTTTACGGAGTTGGCTCGACTAGCCCCTGGATATGTAAACACCAAGATTCAGAAAGCTAGGACATTTCAGTAAGGACTAAAGCCGAAAGTTCATAGTGGAGTGGTGGCCCTACAACTTAAGACGTATACCTCTGTAGTTCAAGCCACCCTGGTGATCGAGAGTGATCAAAAGTTGGCCTCCAAGGAAAGGGGTGATCGGAAGAGAAAGTTTAAAGGTGGTACAGGTATTGCAGACCACGAGGAGTCCAGTCAAAAGTTCCTAAGGAGGTTTGGCCGGAATAAGAATAGAAGATTTAGAAGGCAAGACATGGCTCAGGCAAATTCCGGTGTCACCTCAGTTGCCTCCGCCCTAGTCCAGTCAACCAGGCCAGTTGTAAATTGTAAGTTATGTGGTAAAAAGCATAGTGGTCAGTGCCGGAAGGATGTCCAGTGTTTAAAATGCGATAAAAAGGGTCATTATGCGTCAGAATGTAAACCAGGAAATATCGGAGTCACCTGCTTCAAGTGTGGTAAGGTTGGGCACATTTCCAAAAATTGCAAGACGGCTACTCAAGGTAATGTAGGAGGGAATGAATCTCAAAGACCAACAACTAGCACAGCAAGAGCGAGAACCTTTAAAATGACCAAGAAATCTAATGCTCAAGATTCAGATGTAGTTGCAGGTGTGCTTTCTTTAAATTCCGTGCCTGTTAAGGTTTTATTTGATTCGGGAGCATCTAAGTCTTTTATATCTAAAGAATGTGTAAGTAAGATGAATTTGATGTTGGAAAATGTAGATGAGCCCTTATCAATAGAGGTAGCTAATCAGGATAAAGTTTCAGTAAACCAGTTTTTCCCTAGATGTCAAATAGAAATTTGTGGGCATCTCTTTTTGGTGGATTTAATACCTTTTCAGTTAGGAGAGTTTGATGTAATTTTAGGAATAGATTGGTTGTCTCAGCATAAGGCAAATATTGATTGTAAGAAAAATAAAGTTTTGTTATACTCAGAAGACAATAAAAGGATGGTTTATCAAGGACAAAAATAGGACAAGCAATTTCTTTCTATCTTGGAAGCGAAGAGGTTATTGAGACAAGGATGTGAAGCATATTTAGCCCATATTGTGTACACTGAGAAGAGAGTACCCGATTTGGAGGAGATTCCAGTAGTTAATGAATTCTCAGATGTGTTTCCAGACGAGTTACCAGGATTACCACCAGATCGGGTGATTGAGTTTTCTATTGATTTGATTCCGGGAGCAGAACCAGTTTCAAAAGCACCTTACCGTATGGCCCCATTAGAAATGAAAGAACTAGCTAAACAACTCCAGGAACTTTTGGATAAAGGGGTAATTAGACCAAGTATATCCCCGTGGGGCGCGCCAGTGTTGTTTGTGAAAAAGAAGGACGGAAGCATGAGGTTGTGTATTGACTACCGAGAATTGAATAAGTTAACCATCAAGAATAAGTATCCTCTCCCCAGGATTGATGATTTATTTGATCAATTGAAGGGAACATGTTGTTTTTCCAAGATCGACTTAAGATCGGGCTATCATCAGTTGAAGATCAAGCCTGAAGATATACCGAAGACTGCTTTTCGAACCAGGTATGGCCATTACAAGTTTCTAGTGATGTCATTCGGGTTGACTAATGCACCATCGGATTTTATGGATTTAATGAACTGGGTGTATAAGGAGTACCTGGATAAGTTTGTTATTGTATTTATTGATGACATCCTCATCTACTCAAAGACCAAAGACGACCATGCCGGACATCTACGAATTGTATTACAAAGGTTGAGAGAAAAACGATTATATGCTAAGTTCTCAAAGTATGAATTTTGGTTGGAGGAAGTCCAGTTCTTAGGTCATATAGTTGGTAAGGATGGTATTAAGGTAGACCCTACAAAGATTGAAGCGGTATCCAGATGGGAACAACCGAAGACCCCGACGGAATTAGAAGTTTTCTTGGATTAGCTGGCTATTACCGAAGATTCGTGAAGGACTTTTCCAAGATTGCAACCCCATTGACCAAGCTGACCCGAAGAATGAGAGATTTGTTTGGACAGAGAAATGTGATAAAAGCTTCCAAGAGCTAAAGAAAAGATAAGTGACAGCATCAGTGTTAGCATTACCAAATGAAACCGGGAATTTTGTAATTTACAGTGATGCTTCTCTTAAAGGATTAGGTTGTGTGCTAATGCAACATGATAAGGTTATTGCGTATGCGTCTAGGCAGTTAAAGCCCCATGAGCAGAAATATCCAGTTCATGATCTTGAGTTGGTGACTATAGTGTTTGCTTTGAAGTTATGGCATCAATACTTGTTTGGAGAGAAATGTGATATCTATACGGATCATAAAAGCTTAAAGTATATATTCACCCAAAAGGATTTAAACATGAGACAGAGGAGATGGTTGGAATTGATTAAGGACTATGACTGTTCGATTAATTATCACCCAGGTAAGGCCAATGGGGTGGCTGATGCCCTAAGTATAAAAGAGAAATTAAATATGGCCCGTATCGCGGATGAATTAGCCCGGGACTTGGAAAAGATGGAAATCGAAATTCGAGTATCAGGTGAAGATCGGGAAACGCTATACGAGATTACTTTCCAACCAGCGTTAATGGAAAAGATTAAAAGATGTCAAGAAGGAGTTATGGAACGAGAATTGGAAGATCTGGCAGGAGAAGAATTATGTACTCAAAAGGATAACCACGATTTATATAAGTTTTCCTCTCGCATCTGGATCCCTAATGTAGCAGAACTGAAGAATGAAATATTGCATGAAGCGCACAATTCTAGGTTTTCAATTCACCCTGGTAGCACGAAGATGTACCAAGATTTAAAGAAACACTTCTGGTGGCCAGGAATGAAGAAAGAGATTGTGGAATGGGTTAGCAAGTGTCACGTGTGTCAGAGAGTAAAAGCAGAACATGAAAGACCCAGTGGATTGTTGCAGCCTCTGGAGATTCCACAGTGGAAATGGGAAGATATTGTAATGGATTTTGTGGTAGGCTTGCCGAGGACAAGATCGAATCACAATGCCATTTGGGTGATGATTGATAGATTGACCAAGTCAGCATATTTCCTCCCGATTAATGAAAAGTATTCTCTGGAAAAGCTAGTTAAAATATATTTAGATGAGATAGTTTCCAAGCATGGGGTACCTGTGTCTATAGTATCGGACCGAGATCCAAGATTTAATTCAAGGTTTTGGACAAAGTTTCAAGAGTGTTTAGGAACTAAGTTAAATATGAGCACCGCTTATCATCCTCAAACTGATGGCCAAAGTGAAAGAACGATTTAGACGATTAAAGATATGTTAAGGGTATGTGCTTTGGATTTCAAGGGAAGTTGGGATGATCATTTACCATTAATAGAATTTTCCTATAATAACAGTTACCACGCCAGCATTGGAATGCCACCCTACGAAGCTTTATATGGACGAAAGTGTAGATCACCTCTATACTGGGATGAGGTAGGAGAAAAGAAAGTGTTAGGACCTGATTTAGTACAGTAGACAAAAGAAGCAGTGGTGTTAATTCGAAAAAGATTGGAAGCCGCTCAGAATAGACAGAAAAAGAATGCAGATTTACATCGAAAGGACATAAGTTTTGAAATAGGATCATTGGTATTACTAAAAGTTTCGCCATGGAAGGGATTGGTTCGATTCGGTCAGAAAGGTAAATTGAGTCCGAGATATATAGGACCATTCGAAGTTTTGAAGCAAATAGGAAAAGTTGCATACGAAATAGCTTTACCCCCGCAGTGGCAGCATATCCATAACGTATTTCATGTGTCCGTGTTGAAGCCGTACATTCCTGCCTCGAATCAAGTAATTGAATATGAACCGATCGAGCTTCAATCGGATTTATCCTATGTGGAGCAGCCAATCCAGATATTAGACCGTAAGGAGCATGTACTTAGGAATAAATCTACCCCTATAGTTAAAGTACTTTGGAGAAACCCTAGGGTAAAAGAGTCTACCTGGGAACTAGAATCAGATATGCTTGACAAATATCCTCACTTATTTAATTGGTAGAGATTCTGAGGACAGAATCTTTTTAAGGGGGAAATGATATAACGACTCGTATATTTCTGTAATATGTAAATATGTAATTATTGCGTAGATAATTAATAAAGAAGTTTATATTACTTATGGTCTCTATGTTTATTTATTATTATTTGTATGTGATTGTTGGATTGTGTAGTGTGTTTTTATGATTAACTGTTGCACAATGTTATTTTTGTTTCACTTTTGAAAAAAAATGATTTTATGACAATTCTATTTTCAAAATTATTTGGGTTGTCTCTAAAATTGTTTTTATGATTCTATAATCTTACTAATTATTTTTGGGATTTTAAAAAATTTACAAATCAATATTCTGCTAATTATTTATTCTTAAATGAATTTTTGAATTCAGTTAAGCTGTAAAATCCATATTTAATTCTTGGATTCTTCAAAAATTATGAAACTCATATTTTATTATGTTTACAATATTTTGAGAATTTTAAAATTTTTATGGTAATTTTAGGGAGTAATCTTACTCGCACGTTGTTTCGTTTATTTGTTAAATGCGGGTATAAGTTGTGTTTGTAAAATGCTTTAAAAATTATAAAAAAAAATTATTTTAGTAACTTCAGATTATTTGTGATATTTTGAGACTTTTTTGGAATTTTCCGATTAACTTTCACGCACAGCTTTATGTCGATAATTGCATTTTTATATCAGAATTTGGGTTAAAAGGCTTAAAAACCACAAGTGGCAGGAAGGCAGGGTACGTGTTGAGTGTTAAGGTTGGACAGAAAATGAAAAAAAAATATAATACAACCCCCCCTTCCTCCTTCTTCCCCACTGTGATATCAAATCAGTCTCTCCATTTTCTTTGCTTCTCCTCCTCCTTGGATTACTCAGTCCTCACCCTCGTCTTTTTCTTCCTATTCTAATTCCTCTTCTTCTCTTTATTTCTTGTTTCCTGTTTCTGTTTCTTCTCCGGCCGCCGGCGATATTTCCAGTAATTGCCAGCCTCCTGGTTGTTACTTATGTTGCTTGCTTCGTATACGTATATATATGTACGTTCTATGTGTGTATGCAGTTTTCATGTGTGTGTGTGTATTGGGTTCGGATGTGTCCCTGTTTTCCCTGATTCTGGCCGCTGTTCTTTTGGTTTTCCGGTTGATTGTTGCAGTTTGTGGTTGTGGCGCGTGTTGCCGCGCGTGTTGTGCAGTTTGGGATTTAATTATTTTCTGGTTTTGTGCAGGAATTTTGACTAATATTTCGTGATACTAAATTTAATTCATGCGGGATATGATTTTAGTAATCGGTGAAATTATTTGGAAACCCGTATATTTTCGGGCACCAATAATTGTGCGCCGCGCGCGATGAATTTTTACGAGCGCGAGGTGGACGGTGATGACCCTGTTCTGAGTCCTAAATATTTTAATAAATAAAATAAGTTGTATAAATTGTTTTCGGGACTAAAAATTTAGTTATGTGGCAATTTGAATTGTTTTGTTGGGATTTGACGTCGATTGATGTTTCGACGGGTATGCCTATAAACAGAGGAGTCGCTGTCCAAATTTTTCTAAAAATTACCTTAAATTACGAATCAAGTATATATATCTCGTTTAATACAAATTGACCCCTGATTGTTTTGTGCACTATTATTGTGTATATATTATTATTATTATTAATATGCTTACGAGTCGAGAAGTATATCGTTGGGTAATTAGTTAGTGAGGAAAAGTCAAGCATAATCAGTCGTTTAACCTAGGTTGTTTCGATTTCGTAGGTTCAGGTCGAAGGACCCAGTAGTTGAAGTCAATTAGAGTTAAGCCAGGGTTAGTGCAAAGCTTCGCAAGGCAAGTACCCCTGAACTAATCTTTTTCAGTTCAATATATATGAATAGTTGTTGATTTAAATTATGTACCGGAACAGAACATTTTAAGTTACGTATTCCCCGCATTTAAATATGTTTTACTGAATTAGGTTTTGGGGAAAAAGTAACTTCTGAAAATACCTATCTCTAGATTGTGATTAAAATTAAAAAGGGATTTTTAGAATGTGTGTTGTAATCGTTTAAACAGAGATAGGTGTAAATGATTTTAGAAACTGGATAAAAATGAATAAGATATTGGATGGTCAGTGGCATAGGAGGTCCGTTATTAGGTAACGACCCAACATGGTTGCGTAAGAGGCTAAGTCGGATGCGCGCACTGGTAGGCCGCTTAGTCCAGCATGACAAAGACCTAGCTAGTCTCTGAGTTCCGGAACGAAATTTATGGTGGGATAGACTGATCAGCTGTCCCTAGAATTCATCATCTTTTATATCTGATAAAGGTTTAATGGTTCCCGAAACGGAACAAATGGTTTATAGTCCCCGTAACGGGACAGGTGATTTATGTGTCCAACAATGGACAATGGTTTTAGAAAGGAAATTGCATGCTAAAATTTAACTCTGGTATTTTTACACAGCACACTACAGATGATGTTATTTTGCAAAACATGCTAGTTTTTATATCCAGTTTATACCTATTTTACGGATTTTTCGTATACTAGTCTAATATCTGTTCCTATACTATTTTATACATCCTGTTACTGGTTATTCATATAGAGGTACTATTGGGTAATAGATTGCTCACCCTTGCAGCTTGTTTTGTATTTATTTATTGCAGATGTCTAGAAGACCATGTCAGCGTAGAGTGTCAGCCTCCGGTTCGGGCTCCTCTGAGGTAGTTTGTATAAGACCCTAAGGTCTGATGATTGCTGTAATAAGTGAGGGTGTCTGGTTTTGAATATGTTAGTGTGTGTGTAGTAACCTAAATAATACTTGAACCTGTCTCGGCTCCTGGTTGGGGTCTTGTATTATAATAACGTATATTTAGTTGTTTTGTTATAATTTATCATATTTTTTGTGACATCAGCCCCTGACCCCGGGGTTGAGGCCTTCATAGAGGGAGAGAGGGAGAGAGGGAGAGAGAGAGGGAGAGAGAGAGAGGGAGAGAGAGAAAGAGAGAGAGAGAGAGAGACAGAGAGAGGGAGTGAGAGAGAGAGGGGGGTGGGAGAGAGAGGGGGGAGGGAGGGAGGGAGGGAGGGAGGGAGAGAGGGGGGGGAGAGGGAATAAAATAAACACTAATTAAAACAGAGAAATATGCATTACAAATTACAAAAAACAAAAAAACAAAAAAAACAAATACATTACATGCATCAAAAACCCTAGTTTCAAATCAAAAAAACAGAGATGGTTTGTATCTTCAACTACTTCAAGCAAACCCTAGTTTCAAGCAAACCTTAGTTTCAAGTAAAACCTAATTACTTCAAGCACTTCAAAGAGAAACCCCAGATTCCTTTAGTTTGAAGCTCAAATTAGCCTGCAATAAGAGATTAAACACCTAATTAGTAGAATAAATAAACTATTTCTAGTAGTTTAACAATTTAGTAGTTTAGCAGATATGTAACACTATTATTTATATCTTTTAATAATAGGATAAGTTGTATTCGTAGTTTAGTGGGATAAGTATACTATATTTAGTAGTAGTTTAATAATTTAGTAGTTTATTAGATATATAACACTATTTATCTATTTTTGTAATAATCAAAATTAGGGAATTATCGTTGAACCAAACCGTTGAACCAAATTATCTCTATTCCGGCTATTATAATATAGTATAGATTTCTTGAATTAACTCCAAAATTTCAGTCCAATTACAATTGCCGCTCAGTCCAATTCCCCCCCCCCCACCTAAAATTCTGTTTTTTTTGGTTAATTTCTTAATTATTCAATATTAATATAACTTGGTGGGCACCACTTTAAATAAAAAAATATTAAATTTAAATTTAATATTTAATTAATTAATATTAAATTAATAATTAATTACTTAACTATTAATTAAGAGATTATTTATTAATAATTAAATATTTAATTTGAATTTAATTTATTTAATATTTAGGGTTTAGGATTACCCTAATTCGTATTTAATTTATTTGATATTAAATAATTAAATAATAATAATTAATTATTAATAATATTTAATTATCGTCAAAGTGGTCCGTACATGATGACGTGGAAGTACATGTGTCAAAGTGAACCGTCCCCCATGCTGACGTGGCAGTCCACGTGTCAAAGTGTTCCGCCATTTGCTCATGACGTGGCAGTCCACGTGTCCACATGGACCCCACTTAATTAAATAATTATTTAGTTAATAATTTAATATTTAATTCGTATTTAATTAATTTAATATTAAATAAATAATTAATTATAAATTAATTATAATAATATTTAATTATTGTCAAAGTGGTCCGTACATGATGACGTGGAAGTGCATGTGTCAAAGTGTACCGTCCCACATGCTGACGTGGAAGTCCACGTGTCAAAGTGTGCTGCCACTTGATCATGATGTGGCAGCCCACGTGTCAATGTGGACCCCACTTAATTAAATAATAATTTAATTGATAATTTAATATTTAATTTATATTTAAAATATTTAATATTAAATAAATAAATAATTATTAATTAAATATTAATAATATTTAATTATTGTCAATTGTCCATACATGATGACGTGGCAGTCCGTTAGTCAAAGTGTGCTGCCACTTGATCATGACGTGGCAGTCCACGTGTCAACGTGGACCCCACTTAATTAAATATTTATTTAATTAATAATTTAATATTTAATTCATATTTAATTAATTTAATATTAAATAAATATATAATTATCATTTAATTATTGTCAAAGTGGTCCGTACATGATGACGTGGAAGTCCATGTGTCAAAGTGTACCGTCCCACATGCTAAAGTGGCACCCCGCGTGTCAAATTTTGCCGCCACTTGATAATGACGTGGCAGTCCACGTGTCAACGTGGACCCCACTTAATTAAATAATTATTTAATTAATAAATTAATATTTAATTATTGTCAAATGGTCCGTACATGATGACGTGGCAGTCCGCGTGTCAAACTGTGCCGCCACTTGATAATGATATGGCAGTCCACATGTCAACGTGGATCCCACTTAATTAAATAATTTAATTCGTATTTAATTTATTTAATATTAAATAAATAAATAATAATTAATTAATTATTAATAATATTTAATTATTGTCAAAGTGGTCTGTACATGATGACGTGGAAGTACATGTGTCAAAGTGAATCGTCCCACATGCTGACGTGGTAGTCCCCGTGTACAGTGTGCCGCCACTTGATCATGACGTGACAGTCCACGTGTCAACGTGGACCCCACTTAATTAAATAATTATTTAATTAATAATTTAATATTTAATTTATATTTAATTAGTTAAATATTAAGTAAATAATTATCAATTAATTATTAATAATATTTAATTATTCTCAAAGTGGTCCGTACATGATGACGTGGAAGTCCATGTGTCAAAGTGTACCGTCCCACATGCTGACGTGGCAGTCCGCGTGTCAAAGTGTTCCGCCACTTGATCATGACGTGGCAGTCCACGTGTCAACGCGGACCCCACTTAATTAAATAATTATTTAATTAATAATTTAATATTTAATTTATATTTAATTTATTTAATATTAAATAAATAAATAATTATTAATTAATTATTATTATTATTTAATTATTGTCAAATGGTCCGTACATGATGACGAGACAGTCCGCGTGTCAAAATGTGCTGCCACTTGATCATGACGTGGCAGTCCACGTGTCAACGTGGACCCCACTTAATTAAATAATTATTTAATTAATAATTTAATTCTTATTTAATTTATTTTATATTAAATAAATAAATAATTATTAATTGATTATTAATAATATTTAATTATTATCAAAGTGGTCCGTACATGATGACGTGGAAGTCCATGTGTCAAAGTGAATCGTCCCGCATGCTGACGTGGCAGCCCGCGGGTCAAAGTGTGCCGCCACTTGATCATGACGTGGTAGTCCACGTGTCAACGTGGACCCCACTATATTAAATAATTATTTAATTAATAATTTAACATTTAATTCATATTTAATTAATTTAATATTAAATAAATAAATAATTTTCAATTAATTATTAATAATATTTAATTATTGTTAAAGTGGTCCGTACATGATGACGTGAAAGTCCATGTGTCATGTGTACCGTCCCACATGTTGCCGTGGCAGTCCGCGTGTCAAAGTGTGCAACCACTTGATCATGACGTGGCAGTCCACGTTTCAACGTGGACCCCACTTAATTAAATAATTATTTAATTAATAATTTAATATTTAATTTTTATTTAATTTATTTAATATTAAATAAATAAATAATTATTAATTAATTATTAATAATATTTAATTATTGTCAAATGGTCCGTACATGATGACGTGGCAGTCCGCGTGTCAAACTGTGCTGCCACTTGATAATGACGTGGCCTTCCACGTGTCAACGTGGATCCCACTTAATTAAATAATTATTTAATTTATAATTTAATATTTAATTCATATTTAATTTATTTAATATTAAATAAATAAATAATTATGAATTAATTCTTAATATTATTTATTTATTATCAAATGGTCCGTACATGATGACTTGGAAATCCATGTGTCAAATTGTGTCCCACATGCTGACGTGGTAGTCAAAGTGGGTCCCACATGATGACGTGGCGGTCCATGTGTGTAAGTGGGGCCCACGTGATGACGTGGCGGTGCACGTATCAAAGTGGGGCCCCCTTACTACATAATTATTAAAAATTAGCAAAATTCCAAATTCAAAGTTTGAGTACTCAAATTGAATCCCAAAACACCTATTTTCATAATCTACAAACAAAATCATCAAAAAGGTTATTTTATAATTTTTATGATTTTTCGTAAATTAGGGTTCTTGAGCTAAATTGGGGATTTTTAATTTCGGTTTGTTTTGTTTGATTGGTTGGTACCATGTTAAAGATAATGATCCCGGGAGTGTTTTGATGTATCGTATGAATGTGTGGGATTGATAGTTCGGGAGAATCGATCGATTCTTCATTTCAAGTTCCTGGAGCTTGATTTCAAATTTCTGGGTTCGTTAATGATTTGTTGGTAATATGGATAACATGGTTGGATTGTGCATGACAATATCTTCGTTTTGGCATATAGTTTGCTAAGTTTTGTTTCTATTTTGGTAGCATGTTTTTCCGGCCACCCATTCGTCGCCGGCGATGTTTTTAACATCTTTTTGATGATTTTCCGATCTAGTTTTGCCTGATTAATAGATGCAGACATATAGTATGTAATCCCAGGATTGTTTTGACATATTAAACTTGAGTTTTGTCCGCGTAATCAGAGAAATGGCCGGTTGTCGGAAAGCTCACCGGTTTCTGGACAGAATTCTGGCGTGTTCTTCGTTCCTCCGGCGAAAGTCCGACAACATTTTTTTTAATAGGCGAAATAATAATTAATTAATTAATAATAATTAAAGACTCTAATTTAACATAAGCTCTTTGATGTTGCAACATGTAACACTTTCTGTTAGGTCACACAATACTGTAGAAGGGGGTTGAATACAGTGTATAATACAATCAAATGGATTTAAAGCACAAATAACAGAAAACAGATGTATTCGATATAATAAACTCTGTTACAATGCAACTGTTCTCTCTCAGTGATGAACAAATATCACGAGAGCTGCTAGGTTACAATTGTATGATCTTCTCGATGATCGTAACTCTTATAGAGTAAACCTATGTCTGTATTTATATAGACACATAGTTACAAGATAACTTCTAATTGATATGGAATATAATTCTGTCTCCTAATATATATCAATCATATATCTTATATAATTCTTCTAGTCCTCTAACTCTTTCCATGCGTATCTTCTTCTTGTATTAGTCTCGATCTTCTTTCCTGTAAATCAGCTTTCTTCCTTAACTGTTAGTCCTTTAGTACTTAAGTTTTGATATCTATCTTCTGATATTATCTTCTGATAATCTAAGTCTTGATATCCTTAAGTCCTGACTTCCAGTAAGTCCTGATTCCAGTAAGAACTGATATTTCCTGTTAGTTAAGATCTGAAAACTAAACATAAAACATATTAGACATGACATCTCAAATATATCCAACAATCTCCCCCAACTTGTTAATTATGCAAGAATGTACAAGTTAATAGATTTGATGATGTCAAAAATATTTAAGTTCAAATGCAATAAGAGTTTAATAAGACTATTAATTACAACTTACAAAACATCTAGATTTACCAACATCACTGAATCAATCTGAATCCATAATGATTCTTAATAAAATCATTTACCAGATTATCTTCAGCTTTCTTCAGAACTTCAGCTAACTGTGCTTTGACCTGCATCAGTTCTTCTTCTTTACTATCACCAATTTGATAAATGGCTGTTCTGAGAGCTTGAATGGATGTTCTTTTAAGTCCATCACCAAGTCTGATAACCTTAGGATGTGAAGAGTTTTCATTATAACATAAGCATCTTCCTTTTAGAATAACTTCCACCTTAGCAGAATTCTTCAGCATAGGAATTTCTCTTCCATCACCTTCAGTAATCATTGGACTGTAATGAGAAGTCTTTGTATCAGAGATTCTGAATAGATCTCTTATAGCCTTCAAAATATATTCTGACCATCTTCTTGTAACATTAGATTTTACTTCCAGAAGATAGTGAATATGTTGAAGTTCTCTGATAGACTTCTTTAGTACATCAATATCAGCTAATCTATAAGTCCTTCCATTATTGAGAAATAAGATCAATTTCTCTTTTAGATTCTCTTTGTCATGAGCATCTATCACAATTTGAGCAGAAAACACCTTGTTAAGGTGCCTTTGTTTAATTTGTTCATATGGTTTTTCTATCAATATGAAAGGATCTCTTAGAGTAACCTCTACTCCTGTTTAAATATTCTCTTCGTCAGAATCTAATCCAGCTCTATCTCTAGGTTGCTTGGCTCTCAACCCAAATGTAGCGTGTTGATTAATCATGAGATTAGATTTTGGTTAAACTGGAGTAGCTTTCTTCCATAACAGCTTCTTCTTATCAGCAATTGTCATTTTCTTCAAATCAACTTGAGCATTGTCAGTAGTTGATGTCTTGATAGCTTGATCAGAATTTGTTGTTTCTTCTGTACCTTCCTGTCCTTTATTCTGAACAACAACTTGAGCAGTGTCAGAGGTTATTTTAGAATCTTTATTTATCTTTCTTCTTTTCAGAATTTGAACAGTTTCATCTTCAACAAGATTATCATCAGTTACTTGAACCATTTTACACACTGGTTTTATCAGATCTTGAGAAGTTTTCAAGTCCAGTGACTTGGTTGGTTCATAAATTTTTCTTTTCCCTTTGTCTTTGGGATCACTTTCAGTATGTGATCTAGTCTTGAACTTTGAAGTTTCAGAATTTGACTTTTCCTTGATCACAATGCCTTTTTCCTTAGGCCTTGGAGGTTTCTTTGCATCAGAAGCTTTAGTCTTAGGATTTGTCTTCTCAGCAGCAAATCTAGCTTCTTCCTCCTTGAGAGTTTCTAAATCCATTCCTGGATTGTGTTTCAGAAATAATCTTCTTGCTATCTCCTCATCAAGTGTCTGGATTTTAGGATCTTTATAATAAACAGTAGTCTGCTTCCCATTTAACTTCAGAATTTGCAAAAACTTCTGAAAGTCTTCAGATCCTGACTGAATCACAATATCAAAGCTTGACATCAGACTTTGCTTATCACCACTTGACTTCAGTCTTTGAGCATTCACAGTATCGAAACTTGACTTGTTCTGAATAGAAGATTTTCCATGAAATTTTTTTTGACCTCTGCTCTTTTTAGAGTTTCCCTGATCATCACCTTTATCATCTTTTTTCTTCAGTTCTTGAGTAGGTGAGCATTTGGACTTAACTACCTTCTCCCACTTTTTGGCATCATCAAGAAGTAAGAGAGAAAGAAGAAGTTCAACTGAAGATTAGATTTCATCTAATTCAGCTTTCTGAGAAGATTGATTAGCCAGAACCTCAACAATTTGGGCCTGTTACTTCTCTTGAGTTTTCTCAGTGGCTGCAACTTTTTCAGAAATAGGTCTGATATACATGTTCTTGTCAAGCTTGATCCGTAGATTAAACTTATCAGCTTGTTCCCTGAGTGTATCAACCTTTTCATTAGTAGAAGTATGTAGACCTTGAAGATGTTTTGTAGATAGAGCTGTGACCTTGAGTTGTGTCTTGAAGTCAACATTTGTGAGCAACTCATCAGCTTTTGCAATATGCTCTATCAGAATTTTAGAACATGGAATAAAATTTGATTCATTCCACTTCTTGGTCCACTCAACACCTATGTGAGTATCCTCCCAATGAATATGTGCTTCCTTTTCAACAAATTTCTTCACCAATTCTTCCTTGCCCAGAGTAGGTACTGGAGTCTCAACAGAAACACTGTCATCAGAACTTGAGGAAGACTCATTCTGTTCTGATAGCTCAATAGTGTGTGAAGCAACTGGAGATTCAGGAATAACATCATCTAAATTCTGATCAACATAATTTATCTCCAGAGCTGGTGTCTTTGATGTAGATGGAGCTTCCAGATAAATAACTTCAGGTATATTCAAATTATGAATATCTATCTCAGAATTGTCAGTTTCTTCTTTAGCATCATCTGTAGCTTTAATAGGAGAGACAGGAGGGGTAACAATTGTGTCATTAGCAGTGTCTTTGGCTTGAGCTGGAAGGGCTTCAATGATAATTGGTTCTAGTATGATCAGCGATTCCTGATCCCCTTCCTCAGCTTCTTCAGTATCTTCTGATATAGCCTTAGCCAAATTTCTCATAGCCTTCATTTTCTTCAATCTCCTTGCCAATGAAGGAGTTACTTCAGCAGCATCAGAATTTATAGATTTCCTTTTCAAAGTATTAGAACTTTGAGCTGCTTTCTCGTTCTGAGAAGTAACATTCTCAGCTTCAATTATCACAGGTTCAGATGCATGAACTCGTGCTTCAATTTTTCCTCAAATCAACAAAATTTAATCAAAACATTCATCACCTAATAAAGTTAAAAATTGATGAAGTAAAGATTAACAAATTGCAATTAAACATGAACAGTCACATAATTTGAGAAACAAAGACCAAATCTTGCAATTTAAAGGAAATTTCATTAATATATCAGATGAGTACATTTCATGAAATTTATTAATTACATGCAAAAATTACAAGATAGTCCTATTCTAAGATTCTTAACATCAACAACCTTAGTCCTAGTCTAAGATTCCCTATCGACTAGCTCATTCTGTTGCTGACAAAGAGCACTGCAAGATGGATGATCCATTCTTGCTGACGGAGAGCTTCTCTCCTTTCCTCCTCCAAACGATCAAGATGGAGATGGTAGTCCATCGAAAAGAACAAGAGGTCTGTGTGAACCTCTTATGAAACTGAGTTCCAGAGCTCTTCAGGAATGGCAGTGACATACCACTCCTGTTGCCAATCATCACAACTCAACTCGATATTGAAAGTTTCATAGTTCAGGAACAAGTTGAAACAAACCATTTTTGTTGATGAGAATAAAAAGAGAGTGAGTTTGTAAAAAAATGTTTTGGATGGGATGAATAGTCGGTTTAAATAGCCAATAGAATACTAAGGGACGCGAGGACTGTTTAACAATTACAAGCAAAAATAATTATGCCTCGTCTCCCTAGACCGATATGTAATAATAACAGTCAGTAAAAGATCTAAAGCAAGAGTTAATGAGCACGGGAAATAATTAACAATTACTGTGCACATGCAGTTTTTCAAGACATACACGTTAACCACTAACCCTTAATGATTATGACTGTTTTTATCTCACCCAACTTTATTCTGATTTAAATATGTATGTTTCAGATTTTGCCACAAATAAGTCAAGTAAAGAAAAATGTCACGTAAGCATCAAAGATTCCATCAAGATTTAATATCAGAACTTAACTTATATCAGATTTTAACAGTCATCAGAACATGGCTTCTGTACTCAAAAAGTGAATATCTTTTTCTGTGATTCTTCATACAAATACTGACTTGTTTTCTTCAGAGTTTAATCATCAGAATTTCCATCAGAACTTGTCTCCAGAATTTATGCAAATGACACTTAACTGTTTGTCAAAAACAACTTAATCACCATAGTAATTTTCATCATCCATATGGAGTGAAAATGTGTGCATTCAGCAAAATATCATATAAAGATTAAAGTCTGATCAACTTCAGTACATCTTAGAAATAAGGCATAACTCAGAAAAATGCTTAAAATCTGTCATCAGTCATGATGTCTACTATAGAACAAATTTATGCAAGAGTCCACCTCAACTGTTTGTGCTCATTTTATGCATCTTTTCAAATTTCTTTTTACAGTGGCTTCTCAGTGTAAGTGAGTCACGACTGCTTATCAGAATTATGCTGTTATCAGAGTATTTCTCCAGTAATCATAGAGTGTGAAAATTCACCAGGAATTTTTTTTTCTTTTCTAATGCATATTACTTAATACCAGCAATGTACTTGGGTCTTCCCTTCCACTTTTTTACTCTAGACCTCAAAGGACTACCTAAATTTTATTCTTTTCTTTTATTTTCTTTTGATAAATGAGGCTTATCAGCACTTAGTTCATTCTTAAGATTTACTGACATCAGAATTTGACAGATAAGAAACAAGAATCTAGTTTGTGACTTAGTAATAAAATACACAAAGTAAACTTGACTAAGCTCAATATCAGAATCTGCTTGTGTTAATGAGTTTCTACATAAACAACTAATTCAAACATGGGATTTCTAGTATGTTAAAGACTACTAGGTTAGCATCTAGCACATTTATCCTTATTGGATTGAATAGCCACATAACATTCAAAACACTTATCCAAGTATATAAATCCACATCAGATAACAATCAATATTTAATGAATTTTCAAATATTAAGCACAGATTACATATAGATAATACAATCTGTAAACACTGATCATAAAGTCTGATGCATGAGAACAAAAACTAAGCAGATTTAGAGAAAGAACCTGAAACCATTCCAAGTTCATTTACCAATCTTATAAAAGTAGCTTCACATAGTAGTTTTGTGAAGATATCTGTTAGCTGTTGATCTGTTGGAACAAAATGCAATTCCCCTGTACCTTCATCCACATGTTCCCTTATGAAATGGTACCTAATGCTGATGTGCTTTGTCATTGACTGGTAAACTGCATTACCTGTCATAGCAATAATATTTGATTATCACAGTAAATATGGATTTTAGAAAATTCTAACCCATAATCCAGTAACTGATTCTTCATCTAAAGTATCTGTGCACAATAGCTTCCTGCAGCAATATATTCTGCTTTTGCAGTTGATGTGGAAATCGACTTTTGTTTCTTGCTAAATGAAGAAACCAATCTGCCTCCAACAAATTGGCAGCTTCCACTAGTGCTTTTCCTGTCTATTTTGCATACTGCAAAATCTGCATCTGAGTAACCAATTAGCTTAAAATCTGATTCCCTAGGATACCACAATCCTAGACAAGCTGTACCCTTAAGGTACTTGAAAATTCTTTTCACAGCTAATAAGTGAGGTTATCTTGGATCAGCCTGAAATCTTGCACAAAGACAGGTAGCATACATGATATCAGGTCTACTTGCAGTTAGATAGAGTAATGAGCCAATCATATCTTTGTAGTTAGTAATATCTACTGATTTACTAGTATCCTTATCTAACTTGGTTGCAGTGGCCATGAGAGTGGATGCAGTTGAACAATCTTGCATTCCAAATTTCTTCAATAAATTTCTGGTATACATGGATTGACATATAAAAGTGCCTTCTTCAGTTTGCTTGACTTGAAGGCCCAGAAAATAGTTGTATTCTCCCATCATACTCATTTGATATCTTGACTGCATTAGCTTTGCAAACTTCTCACACAGTTTGGAATTCGTAGAACCAAATATGATATCATCAACATATATCTGTACCAAAAGTAACTCGTTTCCATGGTTGAGGTAGAGTAAAGTCTTATCAATTGTGCCTCTGTGAAATCCACTTTCTAGAAGAAATTGAGCTAAAGTCTCATACCATGCTCTTGGAGCTTACTTAAGGCCATAAAGTGCTTTGTCAAGCCTGTAGACATGATTGGGAAATTTAGGATCTACAAATCCTGGAGGTTGTTCAGCATATACCTCTTCTTCCAATTCTCCATTGAGAAAAGCACTTTTCATATCCATTTGAAAGACTTTAAACTTCTTATGAGCAACATAAAGGATCTTTATGGCTTCTAATCTAGCAACTGGTGCAAATGTTTCATCATAATCAATACCCTCTTGTTGAGAGTAGCCTTTAACAACCAGTCTTGCTTTATTCCTTGTAATTATGCCATCACTGTCAGTTTTTTTTCTGAACACCCATTTGTACTAACAACTGCTCTGTTCTTTGGTCTTGGCACTAGGGTCCAGACTTTATTTCTTTCAAATTCATTTAACTCTTCCTGCATTGCTTACACCCAATCAGCATCTTGAAGAGCTTCTTCCACTTTCTTTGGTTCAATCTGAGTTAGAAAATAATGATAGAGACATTCATTTGAAGTTGCAGTTCTAGTTCTGACACCTGCTTTAGGATCTCCAATGATTAAATCAGGTGTATGTGCTTTAGTCCACTTTCTTGCAGATGGAAGTTGATCTCTAGAACTGGATCCTCCCCCATGATCCATGCTGTCTCCATCAGCATCTTCTGATGCTCCCCCTGTAGTTATGCTCTCTGAGACTTCAGAATTTAATTTGATTTTTCAGGAATTGAAGAATCAGAGCTTCCAGAATTATCAGAATTTGGCTCATCAGAACTAGATGAATCAGAACTTGAAGAGCCAGTGACAGGTTCTGATGCTTCTCGAGAGTCTTGAGATGTGGTAGGTTCTTCAGCTTGCTCCATCTGGACAGGTGCATTTTCCTTTGGAGTTGTTACCACAGTTTCAATGACATCAGAACTTACAGGATCAGGATTTAAGTCATCAGAATTTCCGAAATCAGATTTAAATCTTCATTCTCAAATCTCAGCTGATCATGATCATCGAAATCTTCAAGTCCAGTAATCTTTTTATCATCAAAAGAGATATTTATAGATTTCATGACAACTCTTGTTCTTAAATTGTAGACTCTGAAGGCTTTTGTGGAAAGTGGATATCCAACAAAAATTCCTTCATCAGCTTTTAGATCAAATTTTGACAGCTGTTCAGGATGAGGCTTAAGAACAAAACACTTGCAACCAAATACATGAAAGTATTTCAGATTTGGCTTCTTCTTATTCACCATTTCATATGGTGTTTTTCCATGCTTGTTTATAAGTGTAGCATTCTATGTAAAACAAGCAGTCTGCACAGCTTCAGCCCAAAAATAGGTTGGTAGCTTTGCTTCATCAAGCATTGTTCGTGTAGCTTCAGTGAGAGTCCTGTTCTTTCTTTCTACAACTCCATTTTGCTGTGGAGTTCCAGGTGTAGAAAATTCCTGTTGATTCCATATTTTTTGTAAAACTCTTCCATGACTGAATTCTTGAACTCAGTGCCATTATCACTTCTTATGATTTTAACAGAATCTTTGATCAATTTATCCAGCTATCTGACATGATCAGTTAGGGTAGATGCGGTTTCAGTCTTCTTGTGCAAGAAGTACACCCAAGTGCTCAAGAATTGATGACTCAGTTTTGCTCTTGAAAGAAGATTTTCTTTGTTTTGCCTTCTGACATGAATCACAAAGGTCATCAGGAGCAAATACTGTTTTTGGCAGTCCTCTCACAAGATCTTTCTTTACAAGCTCATTTAAATTGTTGAAATATAAATGAGAGAGTTTCTTGGGTCAATTCCAGCTTTCTTCAATTGATGCTCTACTCAACAGACAGATTGCAGAACTATCAGAATTTGTTGAAAGTCTGGCTTCATAAATGTTACCATGCCTGTATCCTTTTAGAACCACTTTGCCTCTAGTATTACTTATAACTTCACAGTGTTCTTCAAAGAAATCCACATGATAACCTCTGTCACATATTTGACTTATACTCAACAGATTGTGTTCAAGTCCTGAGACAAGAGCTATTGATTCAATGATGACATTCCCAAGATTGATCTTGCTATATCCCAGAGTTTTTCCAATGTTGCCATCTCTATAAGAAACTTCTGGGCCAACTTTCTCCACAAAATCTGATAGCAGGGCTTTATTTCCAGTCATATGTCTTGAACATCCACTATCCAGAACTAGGATGTTCTTCCTGTTGCCCTGCAATCACAAAGACCACTAATGGTTAGTTTTAAGGACCCAGACTTGCTTGGATCCTTTATCCTTTTTAAGTTTGTTAACATTTGCAGCGGATTTAACATCAGAGTTTATGCTAACATTTTTCTTATCAGTATTAACAGTATCAGACTTTGCATCATACTTTACACTAGAAGGAATTAAAGCAACTTTCTTCAAAGAAGGTTTTATCTTATAATAATCATAGTACAAACTATGATATTCCTTACAAGTATAAATGAAATGCCATATACTACCACAATGAAAACAAGGATTTTGTGGCTTAAACCTAATAGACTGACTCTTAGCTCCTGACTTAGAAGGTAATGAGTTTATATTCTTATTCTTCCTGCAAAAAGAAGCCAGATGGTTAGAGTTTCCACAGTTATAGCATTTCTTTCTAGGAGCATTACGAACAGGCATATAATTGTTGCTTTTATTCACACCTTCATTTCCATTCCTATTTTTCCTAGCTACCTTTACCTTGTTTACACGGGTAATCTCTTTCAGCTTATGTTTAAGCTGCTTCTCTGTCATTAAGCCTATGTTAACTTCAGTTGGTTTATCCTGTTCTAATTTGTCAAAAGTTGACTCTTCTATCACTTCTGTCTCAATATCTTTCATCTTTTCAGAATCAGACTTTACAGTTTTAGCTACAAATTTAACATGATTTACCTTTGGCTTAGTAGTCTGTTTAACAGTAATTGGCTTAACTTGTTAAGTTCTTTTTTCACTTTTCTCATCTCCATAACCTAAGCCCTTTTCCAGTTCCCACTACTTAGTATATCCTGAGTTGTTCTGCTAGAGTTAGTCCAAGTCCTGATAATCTCTCTTTCCTTTTCTAACTCAGTTATTAGAGATTTATTCATTTTTAGCACTTCATCTCTAACATATAAATCATCATCTCTATCCTTCTGAGTTTGATGGAACATAACTAACTCCTTTTCTAAATAATCATTCCTCTTTTTAAAAGCAAGATTTTCAAAAGTTAATCTTTCACATGTTAAAGTTTGATCTCTATAGCTAATAAACATGGTTTTAAGATATAATCTCAACTCAGTAATATCATCAGTTTGAAAGGCATAAGTTGTTTGAGATACCTTTAACTCAGCAGCATTAGAACTGCTATCAGCATTTTCCATCAAGGCATAGTTCTCCTCATCTTCAGAATCTGAGGTGTCTGTCCAGCTTTTCTTCTTTGTGACAAGAGCCTTGCCTTTATCACTCTTTCCTTTCTTGCAGTCAGGAGATATGTGGTCTTTCTCACCATAGTTTTAGCATTTGACATTTGAGTAATCTCCTCTGTCAGACTTTCCTCCTTAGCCTTCAAATTTTATGAAGCCCTTCTTATCAGAACTTCTACCTTTCTTGGAAAACTTTTTTCCCATTCTAAATTTCCTGTAGGCTATCTTTGTGATACCCTTCATCATAAGAGCACACAGCTTCATCATCTCTGCATTAACATCTACTTCAGGTAGACTTTCAGTTTCTGAATCATCATCATCAGAACTTGATGATTTTATATCAGACTTTATGATGAGAGCCTTTCCTTTTCCTTTCTTTGATACAACCATTTTGGGGGATTCCTCCTCAGCATTAAGAGCAACTGTCCTTAACTTTCTCCCATGTCTCTTGCTTCTTTGATCCATCTCAAGTTCATAAGTCTTGAGCATTCCATAAATTTCATCAAGAGTAGTTTCATCAAGAGCATAGTTGTCTCTTATAATAGTAGCTTTCAAATCCAAACTCTCAAGAAGAGCTAAAAGGAATTTTAGATTTGAATCTTCAATGTCATATTCCTTGTCCACCAGTGACAGATCATTCAAGAGTTTGACAAACCTGTCATATAAGTCAGTTAACGACTCATCACTTTTTGAGTCAAAGTGCTCATACTCTTGAGTGAGTATAGTCCTCCTATTTTTCTTGATTGCATCAGTTCCCTAACACCTTGTCTCCAAAGCATCCCATATCTCCTTTGCAGTCTTGCCTTGAATTACCCTATTTGACATGACATTATCAATGGCACTATGTAAAAAATGCCTTACCTTTGCATCCTTGGCAATAGATGAGATATCTTCAGCTGTGTATTCACTTTTCTCCTTTGGTATGGTCTTTGCTGGCTGATCTGCAACTACAATAGAGAGCTTGGTTGGCTTATGCGGTCCTTCATAAATTCTGTCAAGGTATTCTGGATCTGTAGCTTCCAGAAACATAGTCATCTTCACATTCCATATGGGATATTCAGAAGGTCTCAGTATAGGAACCCTGATAGTCTCATATCGACTGTGGGTTTGAGTCTTTGGAGTTTCTTCAGTTTTGGAGAGCTTGGTTGGATTTTCTGTTTCTTCAGACATGATTGTGTTGGATCTTTAATATATGTGTGTTAATAGATAGGCTCTGATACCACTTGTTAGGTCACACAACATTGTAGAAGGGGGTTGAATACATTGTAGAATACAATCAAATCGATTTAAAGCACAAGTAACAGAAAACAGATGTATTCGATATAATAAACTCTGTTACAATGAATCTGTTCTCTCTCAGTGGTGAACAAATATCACGAGAGCTGCTAGGTTACAATTGTATGATCTTCTCGATGATCGTAACTCTTATAGAGTAAACCTATGTCTGTATTTATATAGACACACAATTACAAGATAACTTCTAATTGTTATGGAATATAATTCTGTCTCCTAAAATATATCAATCAGATATCTTATATAATTCTTCTAGTCCTCTAACTCTTTCCATGCATATCATCTTCTTGTATTAGTCTCGATCTTCTTTCCTGTAAATCAGCTTCCTTCCTTAACTGTTAGTCCTTCAGTACTTAAGTTCTGATATCCATCTTATGATATTATCTTCTGATAATCTAAGTCCTGATATCCTTAAGTCCTGACTTCTAGTAAGTCCTGATTCCAAGAAGAACTGATATTTCCTGTTAGTTAAGATCTGAAAACTAAACATGAAACATATTAGACATGACATCTCAAATATATTCAACACTTTCTACCAATAGTAACATCAAAGAAAAGTTATGGTAACATCACAAATCCAATGTTTTCATAGCCTAAGATGATCATAGCTAATGTAACATAAGTTGTAACATTTCTTAAATTCAAAAGATGAAACCATTGCGATTGGTCATCTATGGCGTAGTGATATTTCAGAAATTAATATTAATGAAAGGTTCTATAAGAGAGGTCCAATAAATGTTTAATTAACCTAATCAAACCTTTCAAGTCTGGAGTTTACGTTTCTGTCTATTGGTCTAAAACGTAAAAACATCATTTTGGTCAAAATATTATTTTAAATAGGAATTTCTGATTTTCCAATTAATATTTGCTGAGGATAATATATAAATTCATTATTTTCGGTTTTAATTTAAATTCATATGTAGTATTTGCTATGGATGGCGGTTAATTTTTTTATTCATAAATATGATTCAGATGGGTAAAATTTGGTACTTGAAAAAAAATTGCATTACAACTTTTAGATTACTAAAATTTGGATCAGTTATTAGGTTGCAAATTAATTTTCGGATTTTAAAAATCGGATCTCAATTGATTTCATAATAGGTTATTCGGATCCAGACACATTTCATCATCCAAGTTTTAGTTACATGCAATGTTACTAATAGTTATTTCACCGCTCTATATTTCAAAATTTATTAATAATGATAGAACCTCTAAAAGGGATCTGATAAATGTGTAATTTATTTAATTAAATATTTCAGGTATCAAGGTTACGTTTTTTTCTTTAAGTCTAAAGCGTACAAATATCGGGGTGGTCAAAATATTCTTTTCTATATTAATTTGCCTCATTTAAGATAATATTCATTGATGAAAACATATTACTCCATTTTTTTGTTTAAAATTTAAAATCAGATGTAGTATTTCACATACTTTTCGCTAACATTTTTCATTTTCAACGACACTTCAGATCAATTTAATTTGGTTCTCGAAAATTGCTCGGATTACAGCTTCAGGATCTCTAATCGTATCTCATATTAATGAAAGTTAGTTTAGTTTTTGAAATTCATACAAATATATTTCTTTTCAAAACAGTAATTTTAATAACATATAATGTAGTTTAACAAAAAAAATAATTAAATATTTATATCATCATAAACAAACAAAAAATTTAAAGAACTTTTTTCCTAATTTTAAATAATATTAAATTAGGGAAATGTATGACTCAATTATGTGTGCTTCCGTTTATAAGGAGATTTAGTATTTAAGAGCATTTTCGTTCAAATTTTCGGCTCTTAAAATATTCAGATTGGTTAAATTAGGTTGTAAATTAATTATCGAATTATAAGATTCGTATTTTGGATGAGATCTCAATTCAGTAATTTCATAAAAGGTTATTCAAATTAAGACACATTTCGGCATGCTAGTCTTAGTTAAATGCAATGTCACTAATAGTTATTTCACCCCTTTATATTTCAAAATTTATTAATAATGAAAGATTCTTCTAAGAGGGGTCCAATAAATGGTTAATATATTTAATGAAACATTTCATGTATCGAGTTTACGTTTATGTCTTAAGTTTAAAGGGTTGAAACATCGTCTAGGGCTAAATATTATATTAAATTAGAATTTTGGTTATTTCAGTGCATATTCATTGAGGATAATATATGACTCCATTTTGATCGGTTCCAATTCAAATTTCAAATTTCATATTTCACATGCTTCTCAGAATTTTTTTAAATTTTCAATTAAAATTTGGATCGGTTTAATTTGGTTCTAGAAAAATAATGGGATTACATCTTTCGGATCTCTTATCGTATCTCATTTTAATGAAATTTAGTTCAGTTCTTCAAATCCATACAAATATATTTGTGTTGAAAATAGTAATTTTAATAACATATAACGCACTTTTACAAAAAAAATTCATAACATATTTATATAATCATACACATCACATATATGTAACAATATTTCTAGCTCTTTTCAAATCATATTAAATTAGGAAATATATGGCTTGATTATGTTTGGTTACGCACTATAAAAAGATTTTGAATTTCCGATCATTTTCGTTTTAATTTTCGTTTCAACCGTTTTTCAGATCGAGCTAATTACGTTATAAAATAATTATCGGATTATAAAATTCGGAGATTGGATCGGATTTCAATACTGTGACTCGGTTATTCTCATCCAAACATTTTTCGGCAGGCCAGTATTTGTTACATGCAATTTTAACGATAGTTATTTTACCGCTTTATAAATCAAAAATTATTATTAACGACTGTTTCTCCAAGTGAGGTCCAATAAATGTTCATTTAATTTAATCAAACATTTTAGGTATTGAGTTTTACATTTTTTACTTTAGGTCTAAACCGTAATAACATCATGTTGGTCAGAGGATTATTTTAAATATGAATTTTGGTTATTACATATAATATTGGATGAGGATTGTGACGGCCTCAACCCCGGGGTCAGGAGTTGACATCGCTAACAACAATATTAACAAACATAATATAATCCAATTCAATATTATCACAACATAAACACGACCCCTTTACCAAGATCTTTTCCATATTTAAGTATGATTTAGGCTACACCACTATTACAAACCAACTTATCTTAAACAATCCTGACAACTAACTTAATATAGCAACTCAACAAATCACATCTAGTCTGACACAACTACCTCAGAGGAGCCTGGTATGGAAGGAACTGGAACTCTGCCCTGACTACGACGGAAGAGTCTCCTAAGCATCTGCAATACATATATTCAAAATATTCTGCAAGGGTGAGCAATCAATTTCTCAGCAGTACCACTATATGGATAACAAGTAAAACAGTTTATGATAGAACAGTTATTGGAACATAAATTATAACTTGTTACAAAATAAGTAAAACATGTATAAACTAGATATCAACAACTAGCATGCTCTATAAAACAATAGCATTAGTCGTGTGCTGTGTATAAATACCATAGTCCAATTTTAGCATGCTATTTTCATTTCCAAATCCACTGTATAAATCACATGTTCCGTACGGGAACCACAAAACCAAATCAGATACGTAGTGGATATGTGAAGACAGCTAATCAGGCTATCAACACCAGACGGCTCCATCTTCCATCCTATAAACCTGTTCTGGAACTCAGAGACTATCTAGGTCTCTTACCGCTGGACTAATCGGTTATGTAATGCACGCAACCGAGTTAGCCTCTTGCGCCACCTCAGTAGGCCACTCTGACCCCTATGTATCCAATATCTGATCGTTTTATCCAGTTTTCAAATCATTTGTACTTATCTCAATTTAAAATCATTCATTTAACAACACACGTAAAAATTGGTTCACAAATCATTCTTTTATTCGAGATAGGTACCTTTTCGAAGTTAATTTTCCCCAAAACAGATTTTAAACAAGTATAACTACAGGGGATACATAACTTAAAATGTTTCTATTCCTGTACGAGAATAAAACAACAGGTATTCATATACACTGAACCATAAAAGAATGGTCAAGGGTACTTACCTTGCAGAGCTTTACAATTATATCTGATTAACGTTGAACCAATTTGGACGCTCGGCTTTATCGTCTAACTATTAGACTATCCTGGATCCGACTTTGACACTCAGGCCCCTCGATTGAAACCTTGCCGAGCTTGTTGACTGATCACTAGGTTATCTTTAGTTCACCGTCAATTCTCGAGTCCTTCGACTAGAACTTACAGAGTCGAACTACCCTATATTAGACAACCATTTATGCTTGACATATCCTCGCTATCAATTCTCCCGGAACGATAACAAATCCTGACTCGTACTTATATGCATTACTATAATACACTTAACAATCAGGATCATGAATTCAAAACTCGGTTCGATATTTCTTTTCGGAAAATTCATATACTCGTCGCTTCATAGAATAGGGTTGTTAACTATTTATAAAATATTTTATCAGAATATACAAGTAGGTTCGTACAATATTTATTTATAATTATATAGTTATATACATTTTAATGGTAATCTTGATAATCACATGATATATACCCGCATTTTTGAATTTAATTTCCCAAAAATCGGGCAGCGTATCCTCTGTTTACAGGCCTACCCCTCGAAACATAATTGACGTCTCAACAACCAACAATCACAACCAATTCAATTACGCATCTCAATCCTTGATACAACCTTTAAATACTAAATAAATATTCTCGTTTTGAAAATAATTTTATGAACTAAATTCATTCATTTTTTTATAAAGATATGACTCAGATCAAAATTATCACCGTCCACCATCGGCTCACCGAGGCTCATCGCCGATGGCGGCAAAATTTGTCGGTGCCCGATTAATTTCGGGTTTCCATACGAATTTCACCGATAATAAATATAATTTTCCGTACACAATAGATTTATTTCACGAATATTAATCGACTATTTCCTGTAGAAAAATGAAATAAATAAAAATAATAAACTCATATCATTCAGGAGCAGCACGCGTACAACACGCGCGGACAGCCAGAAAGAAACACAGCAACAACAGGACATAAAGAAATAGGCGGCCGAACAAACAATCACAGGCGGCCGAGCAAATAATAATAGGTGGCATGGGAAATTACCGGCACATGAAGCAATCGGAGGAAAAATAAGGAAGTAACAGGGAAACAAAGAGATTGCTTGAGAGAAATAGAGAGATTGTGAGGGAGAAAATAGAGAGATTTGAGAGAGAGAACAGAGTGTGAGAGATGAGAGATGATGAGAGAGTAGAGAGAGTGTGAGACTATCGTGTGTGTGGGGTTTTATTAATATTTTATTTTTATAAAAACCAACAACCGACACGTATCCCTGAAATAACAGGGGGCTGCCACGTGTCTTTATTCTGCCTAAAAGCCTAGTTTTTATTCCGTATTTCGATATATACAAACTGAGGTGCGAACGAATAAAACTCGAAAATTATCGAAAATAATTTTAAAATTCCCAAAATGATTAGAACTAATAAAAAAAACTTTCATAATTTTTAAAGCATTTTTGAAACGTAACTCATGCCCGCATTTAGCGATTTAATGAACAAACGTGCGGGTGAATTTATTTTTAAAAATTCCCGAAATAATTTTAGAATTCTCAATATATTATAAACTTCATAAAATATGATTTTCGTAATTTTTGAAGCATTTCTAAATTTAATATAAAATTTAACATTAAATACAATCAGAAAATCATTTAGGGATAAATAATCAATGAAATATTGATTTCTAAATTTTATAAAATCCCAAAAATAATTACTGAAATTATAAAATCATAAAAACAATTTTAGAGGCAATCCAAATATTTATAAAAATAAATCTGCCATAAAACCACTTTTAAAAGTGATAACGAGACAATACGGCTCAACAAACAATTATACAAATAATCCTCGTAAGCCAATAACCACACATAACTAATAATAAAATAACACAAAGCTGACAGAACCTAAACACATATTTTATTTACTTAATTATTCAATAATTACTCATTTAAACAATGTAAAAATATACGAGTCGTTATAAGGATAATATATGACTCCATTTTTTTCGGTTCCAATTTAAATTGATATGTAGTATTTGGTATGGATTGCGATTAATTTTTTTATTCTCAACTAAAATTCGGATCAGTTATATTTGGTTCTCAACAAAAATATCGAATTATATCTTTCGGATCTCTAATTGTATCTTATATCAATAAAATTTAGTTCTGTACTTGAATTCGATAAAAAAATATTTATGTTCAAAATATTACTTTTAATAACATATAATGTACTAAAACCAAATTTTGGATTAAATATTTTTATTATCATACACAAAAGACAATTCTAAATATGTTTTTTGCTTCTTTCACATAATATTAAATTAGGGATATATCCTTAAATTAGGGAAATATATGACTCGGTTATTTTAAATAATTTCAAATAAGGGAAATAATACTTGATTTAGATGAAAACAAACTTTCGATCACCAAATTAGACAATATAAATTCAAATTTATTTACGGTTTTATTTAAAATATGTGCATTAGTTATAAAATAATCATATAATATTATCATAAATATAAACATAAAATAATTTGACATATGATTTTTGGTTATTAGAATTATTGTTCAATTCAGATAATTTATAACTAAGTTCTGTTGGGTTCAAAATTATAAGCAGATCTAGAACTTCGGATCATTTCCGTTTAATTTTTCGTTCCAGGTATTTTCTGGATCTATCTAATTGGGTTGTCGATTTTTTATCGGATTATAAGATTCGGAACTCGGAGCGGATTTCAATTCAATGATATTCTATTTCTGCATAATTTAATCAAAAAGTTGGTATTAATTTGATGAAGTGCATAAATTAAACAATAATCAAATAAGTTTCAAAAGAAAACATCTCAATACTGTACAAAAAGATAAGCAGAATTAAAATGGAATCATAAAATAACCATTACTTAGTTCTGTACATAGTTCGATACATAGGACATATTAAGTTAAACAAACTCCTTCAACATTTAGGGAAACAGAAGTTCTATTAAAAACATATATATTAGATAACATAATACATAGGAAAAGAGATTCATACGCCAATACTATTCTCAACAACGCCTATATCTCGTGAACACCCAGGTACCTGTTTAGCATAAATAATTCAGTGACATTATCCTACTATGGATACTGTTTCTCAAAGTACTGTTATGAAGCATACCTATTTTTTAGGGAAAGAACTCTTCCATGATTGTGACTCATGTAGAACTTTGTTGCAGGGCCGTCGGTGAGGATAACTGCACTTTGGTACTTGTCCTTTACCATCTTGCAACATGACAGAAGGTTGATTATAGGCTACAGCTGGAAAAATGCGCAATCATTTAATGCGATGTTACATTTTAACGCCATCTCATCCCATAGATGGACGGTAAGTTAAGTCATGCATAGTGTGCAGTGTTAAACTTTTACTTCTACACAGAAAAGAGTATCAAAATTTTAAAAAAAGATCTTGAAAACAAATAAATACTCACATTGTATCACTAATGACCAGCTCAAGCAAGGTTTTTTCAACATTATTCCTGTTAGTGAGACATTTGAGAGACTTCCTCTCGTGAACAATTCCAACAACATCTAATTACATGATACAAAGTTGTTTAAGCACTGGGTTAAACATGGTTGGTAATTTTTTTAAAAAAGGCTAAAAGCTCAGGATATTACCAATGCAATGGTTGTCTTGGAAATGGGCCAGATCCATACCATATTAATGAGTAAATTAAAATATTTCTGGAAGTTTCAAACTCTGAGAGTGTGAAAGTTTTGAAAAAACTGTCATGTATGTGAAAATGATGTGATTCTCCCTGTCAATACACTTGTACTTTCCCAGGAAAGGGGTGACTATGAAATCACTAATTTCTTATGTTTCACCCTCCACCAACATAGCATTTAACGAACCTGCTAAAGACGAATGAACCCAAACATGCATTCAATTCCTCTAACGAAAAAGAAATATATTCTTATTACAAATGTGTGAAAGAAAGAAAATTGAATTTAAAATTTAAGACATTACGTTTGCATGAATGACAATCAAGTGGAGACCAGTTTCGCGAGCAAGAGGGACATTATAGTCTCTCCATTTCCTTGACACTTGAACTTTGATTTCTCATTCACTAGGTTAGAGAGGTTGGAGGTCTGAGAGAGAGTGATAAGGGACTCCATCCATATTTTTTAGAAGGTTCAAGAGACAATAGCTTAATAGGTAATTGAGTGGGGTGTAAAAACCTCTTGTATTAAAGTAAGAAAAAACCTTTAATGTGGCAAACTTAGCAACAGATACTTTACTGAGATGATATTTAAAAAATTGAAAAATAAACATTTATTTTATTAGTAACGGTTAGACAACTCACTGTACGGAAGAAAAGGAAATATTGAAATAATATGTTACATATTAAATTCTCAATGATCAGAAGAAGCTCAGGATCTGGCTGTTCGGATGTCATCAGGATCTGACGTACCGTCAGGATTCGGTATGTCATCACCATTTGTATGACATCAGTATTTGAAGACAATCAACATTAAAGGATTTATTATGTTCCCTATAATATGGAGTAGATATCTGTTACGTCTGAGTTATAGGACTTTATCTGTTTAGTTTAAGATATGTATCAGTTTCAGTTAGTTTTTTGATAATGTATATCTTAGATTAATCTGTTGTAGCTGTGTAGTATATAAACACAGTTTAGGTCATCTCTTAGGAGTATCACACTCGAGGACCATTCGACCTAGAAGCTCTCAAGAACAGCAGTATTTCTTGAGAGGATTTTGTAACTGTTTTTATCAGATATATAAAAAGCTGTTATATTTTATTACTTATTCGAAACATTTATACAATTGTATCCAACCTCCTTAAATAATTGTATCTTTAATGGGAAACAATTGGTATCATAGCTCACTGATAAATTTACAATCAGAAACGATCTAAACATGTCTCTGAACAAGTATGAAAGCATTAAAATTCCCATTCTGAAAAAGACTGAATATCCAACATGGAAGGTGAAGATGCTCATGTACCTGGAAGCTACAGATCCAGATTATCTAGACGTAATCAATGATGGACCCTTCATGCCAACAAAACTGGTGTATGTAACTCCTACTATTGCTGAACATTATCAACTAAAGGAGAAGACAGAATGGACACCAGAAGAGAAAGTAGATGTGCTGAAAGATGTAAAGGTAAGAAACATTTTGCATAATAGTCTTGATTCTGTGATGTCAAACAGGGTCATAGCCTACAAGACTGCCAAAGAAATCTGGGATGCTCTTGAAACTCAATGTCAAGTAACCATGGCCATCAAGAAGAATAGAAGCGCTGTTCTGATTCATGAATATGAACATTTTGAGGCCAAGCCTGATGAAAGTCTCACTGGCATCATTGACAGATTTCTAACTCTGCTAAACAATCTGTATTTGGTGGGAAAGGTGTATGATCGAGAGGATTCAAACACCAAGTTTTTGAGAGCTTTGAGTGAAGAATGGGGGACTCAGACTTCAATCATACGACATCAGACTTCTATGGCATGCTGAGAACTCATGATTTGGAGGTTCAGCAAAGGAGAGAGAGGAAAAGCAACAAAGGGAAATCCGTTGCTTTGAAAGTTAATGATAAAGCTTCAAAAGAAAAGTTTGTTGGAGCTGTACGAAAGAAGAACAATTTTCCAGAATCAGATACTGATGATTCATCATCAAATCATGATGATGATACTGATTCTGAAACTGATGAGAACATGACAGATTCTGATGTCATGCAAATTGCCGTATTGCTGGTTAAGGGTTTAAGGAGAATGCAATTCAGGAAGTTTACGAACAACGGAAGCTTCAGGAAGAAGTTCACTGGAGGTGAAAAGAAGTCAACTGGGAGAAAAGATGGAAAGGACTCTAAAGCTGGGAAGGTAGACAGGACAAAGATCAAGTGCTACAACTGTGATGAACCTGGTCACTTTTCCTCAGAGTGCAAGAAAACAAAGCATGATAAAGGGAAGAGCAAAGCCCTCATCACTTCAAGCAAGAATTGGATGGACTCCTCTGACTCTGAAGATGAAAACACATGATATGCACTGATGGTAAGTCTTGATGATCCTGCTGCTTCTGAGCCTATGGTACAAACTCTTTTCTTCCCTTTTGATACTGAAAATATATCTGAATTGAAATCTATTCTTAAATCTTTGCATGGTATTTTTAAGAATAAGACTTTAGAAAATGATAGATATAACTGAAATTAAGACCTTGAAATCTAGGAATGATCAGTTAGAGTCTGACTTAATACATCAGATAGATTTGAAGAAAGAATGTGAAAGAGCTAAACATACAGTTAAGATCCTTGAGGCTAGATACAGTATGTTAGAAAATGATCTAGAAAATGAGAGAAAAACCCTCAAAAGCCTGGATTGATTCAGGAAAAAAGGTTCATGAGATGATCTCAAAGAAAAACTGGAAAGAATGCCTAGGCTATATAGATGGAATTAAGGATGTTGACACTGAAAATAAAATTTCCCTTAAAACTCCTGTTAAGTTTATTTCATCAGAAGCTGATGAACCCAAATCCACTTTTGAAAAGGGTTCAACATTAGTATCACAAGAAAAACTGATAAGTGATAAAACTCAAAGAAAGAAAAGCAAGGAAACCATTAAGTCTGTTAAGAAAGAAAAGAATATAGGACTTTTGTCAACAAGAAAATTAAAAAAGAAAATATCTGAGGTTACTGACAAACCTCAAGTAAAGAGTCCTAAAAGAAATAGGAATGGTAAGCAAGGTATTTCTAAGGATTCAAATTACAAGGTTGTTGCCAATGCTCCTAGGAAAACTTGTTTTAACTGTGGAAGTACTAATCATCTTGCTATTGATTGCAGGAGGAATAAGAAAAGGAAAACTGCTATTCCTGAGTCTGATGTTAGGGGTAGATCAATATTTATAAACAACAAAATCCTTGTTTTCATTGTGGTAGTAGTTGGCTTTCGATTTATACTTGTAGTTCTTATCACAAGTTGTATCACAATTACTATGAACCTTTGCCTAAGTTTAATAAAGTTGCTTGTGTGATTAATTCGGTTGTTTTACTAAACTTGCTTCTGATAAGACAAATCCTGATAAAGGAAAGACTGTCAAAAGTACTCCTGACACACAAAGGCTTAAGTTGTCCAAAAAGAGGGCCCAATAAGTGTGGGTCCTTAAAAATCCTTCTAATTAATTATTCTTCTGATTGCAGGGTAACAAGAAAAATACACTTGTCTTGGATAGTGGATGTTCAAGACACATGACTGGAAATAAATCCCTGCTATCATAATTTGAGAAGAAGGCTGGCCCAGATGTATCTTATGGAGATGGAAATGTAGGACATACTCTGGGATATGGAAACTTGATAATTGGAAAGGTAGAAATAGAGAATGTAGCTCTGATGGAAGGACTTAAGCATAATCTTCTGAGCATCAGTCAAATCACTGACAGAGGTTATAATGTTGTATTCTATGACTCACACTGCGAAGTTGTTCATAACAAGTCAAAGAAAATTATCTTGATATGATACAGACATGGTAACATTTATGAAGCAAGGCTACATGAAAGTCTTAAAAAGGAAGCTACTTGCCTTATCTCTAAGGCATGAGTAGATGAGAACTGGAACTGGCATAAGAAGCTCTCACATCTCAACTTCAACTCAATCAAAGAACTTTCCAAGAAGGAGCTTGTAAGGAGATTGCCAAACATGCTATACTCAAGGGATGGTCTTTGTGATGCTTGCCAAAAGTCTAAACAAAGAAGAGTTTTTTTCAAAAGCAAAAAAGAATTCTCTATCTCTGAGCCATATAACATGCTGCACCTGGACCTTTTTGGACCAGTGAACATAATGTCCATCAACAAGAAAATGTACACACTTGTAATTGTTGATGATTTCACTAGATATACATGGGTCTATTTTCTACACAGGAAAGGTGAAGCTCTAGAAATTCTTTTGGACCACATAAGGCAAATTGAAAATGGATCTACTCACAAAGTGAAAATCCTGAGAAGTGATAATGGCACTGAATTCAAGAACTCAAAGATGGAGGAATTCTGCAAGTACAAAGGCATATAGCAACAATTCTCAGCTCCTGGTACACCTTAGCAAAATGATGTTGTTGAGAGGAAAAACAGAACCTTAATTGAAGCTGGCAGAACTCTGCTAGAAAAAGCAAAACTACCCACTTACTTATGTGCTAAAGCAATAAACACAACATGTTATACTCAGAATGTCACTCTGATAAATAGACATGGTGTTACTCCTTATTAAATACTAAAAGAAAAGAAGCCCAGTCTTAAACATCTTTATGTATTTGGATGTAAGTGCTTTGTTTTGAGAACTTATACTAATCAGCTTGGAAAGTTTGAATCAAAGGCTAATGAAGGAATCTTTGTTGGATACTTACCATCAAAAGCTTACAGAGTGTTCAATCTAAGAACACACAGTGTAGTAGTCTCCATCAATGTATCTTTTGATGATAAGAAGATTCCTGGTTTTGAAGAAGACACTCATGAAAGTTTAATCTTTATAAATGAAAAGACATTGTTGGAATCTGGATCAAACTCTAATGAACTGTCAATCCCTGATGATCCAAATCCTGACACTCTTTCAGATTCTGAAGATAATCGTTGTGCTAATAAACCTGCACAAGTTAAGGGGGAGCAATAGCAAAGGTCAGCTGATGATGCTAACACTGAAGAATCATCTCAAAGTTATTCTCAATCCAATGTTGATTCAACATCAGAAGAATATGAGTCAAGTTCTAATATTTCATCAGGAAATAACCCAATGGATTCACGGGGAGCCTCAAATGCATTTGATGAGGCATACAATCCAGGAGGAGCATCTAGTTCCAGAAGGACACTTCCCAGTGCCATAAAAAGGACTAAGGATCATAGTCCTGATCTGATCATTGGAAATCCTGATGATGGTGTAAAGACAAGAAGTGCAACTCAGAATGAATGTTTATATCATAACCTACTTTCAAAAGAAGAGGCAAAGAAAGTAGAAGATGCACTCAAGGATGCAGATTGGGTCATGGCTATGCAAGAAGAATTAAATGAGTTCGAAAGAAATGAAGTGTGGAAGCTGGTGCCTAGACCTAAGAACTGGTCAATTGTGGGCACAAAGTAGGTCTTTAGAAATAAGACTGATTCTGATGGAACAATCATCAGAAACAAGGCAAGATTGGTGGCAAAAGGATATTCCCAACAGGAAGGTATTGACTATGATGAGACATTAGCTCTTGTTGCTAGGTTGGAAATAATCAGAATCTTCTTGGCATATGCTGCTCACAAGAAGTTCAAAGTCTTCTAGATGGATGTCAAGAGTGCATTTCTCAATGGAAAACTTGAAGAAGAAGTCTATATTGAACAACCACCAGGATTTGTGGATCCTAAACATCCTGATTATGTTTACAAACTTGATAAAGTACTCTATGGACTAAAGCAAGCACCTAGAGCATGGTATGAAACCCTTGCTCAGTTTCTACTTGAAAGTGGATTCAAAAGAGGTACAATAGATAAAACCCTGTTTTATCTGAAGAAAGGTAAAGATTTGCTTTTAGTTCAAATTTATGTTGATGATATCATTTTTGGATCAAGTAATAAAACACTGTGTGATAAATTTTCAAAGTTGATGTAATCAAGATATCAAATGATTATGATGGGAGAGATGAGTTACTTCCTAGGCTTGCAGATTAAACAGATTGATAATGGCATCTATATCAATCATTCCAAGTACACAAGAAATCTACTGAAGAGGTTTAATATGCAAGAAAGTGCAACTGCAAGTACTCCTATAGCAACTGCTACAAAACTTGATCCAAGTGAAGGTACAATAGTTGATGTGACAACCTATAGAGGTATGATTGGATCTCTGTTATACCTAACTGCTAGCATGCCATACATTATGTTTGCCACTTGTTTGTGTGCAAGATTTCAGGCAAATCCAAGGGAGCCACATCTTATTGCAGTAAAGAAAATTTTCAGATACCTCAAGGGTACTATTTCTCTTGGACTTTGGTATGCAAGAGAAGCTGATTTTGCATTATGTGGTTATTCAGATGCTGATTTTGCTGGATGCAAAATAGACAGGAAAAGTACATCAGGAAGCTGTCAACTCTTGGGAGGCAGATTAGTCTCATGGTTCAGCAAGAAGCAGAAATCTATTTCTACTTCAACTGTTGAGGCTGAATATATTGCAGCTGGGAGTTGATGTGCTCAGTTGTTATGGATGAGAAATCAGCCCATGGACTATGGATTATCATTCTCAAAAATTCCTATTTATTATGATAATCAAAGTGCTATTTCTATGACAGGAAATCCGGTCCAACACTCTCTTATAAAGCACATCAGTATCAGATATCACTTTATAAGAGAGCATATCATGGAAGGAACCATAGAGCTTTATTTTGTTCCTATTGATCAACAGCTGACTGATATCTTCACAAAGTCATTACCTGAAGCAACATTTACTAAGCTTGTGAATGAACTTGGTATGGTTAGTTGAGACATGTAAATTTTTATTTCAATTTATAATTGATCAAATCATGATATATATTGATCAAATCCTGATATGTCCCAAATGTCGTGTTTTTAGATATTAAGCCATAAATATTCGATGTATTCTATTTTATATGCATGATAAATTAAGTGAATTTATTTGCTAATTGTGCATGTCGGAATAAATATATCATTGTCATCATTACACATCGGTCTAGGGAGACGCGCCTTAAAAAGAAATCTTTTGGTTAATTCATTCAGTTAACTCTTCAGTCTCTTAGTCTCTTGATATTCTCTTGGTTATTTAAATGACTGCTCATCCTTCAGTAAAATCACATCTTTTCCTACCCAAACACATCTTTTTATTTCTCTCAAAAATGGCAAACCCCAGTTGGTTTTACTGCTATGGCACATATACTGTGACCATTTTTCGAAATGGAATTCAGACTTCATATCCTATCAACAACATTCCATAAGACCTTTGGATTCAACTTCCAGAAAACATCAAAAATGATCTTTTATTTTTCCAAAGAGAATTTCATCTCCACATTCTTAAACAACAGGAGAAAATCATTCATCTTGTTATTATCTTTGTTGAAAGTAGGAAGAAGAATTAAACATCATCCATCCGTATCTCTTCACCATCAGGTTTGTCAGGCTTCTTAGACCAAGGCTATTCACCATCTTAGACTAGGATTATCTTGTAATCTTTTGCATGTAATCTACAAATTTCATGAAATGTACTCTTTTGATATATTAATAAAATTTCTTTTGATTGCAAGATTTAGTCTTTGTTTATCTCGTATACTATGCATGTGAATGTTTTCATTGAAGCCTGTTAATCTTTACTTCATCTACTTGAATTGTATTTCTTGATGAATGTTTTGATTAAAATTGTGGTTGCTCATAATTTGTGATGCTTTGACAAACAAATGTTGAATTTGAATCGACATATCCTGAGTTAGTCAAATCTTGACAGAAGAAAGGTCTCAAATCCCGATGACAGGTCAACACGTTCTAATTCAGATTATTAGTAGTAATCAATCTCTTAGTGAGCTTTATTGTTACAATTAAGTGTCTCACTTAATTAGTGATTAATGGTGGATTATCAGATAAACAAATTTCTACGGTTGTGTCTTGATATAACTGTATGTATTTTGTATTTACTTCCGCAATTTCCTCCACAGTCAAACTTAATTACTCAGTATTTGTTTCCTGTTCAAAGTCGAATTCGCTATATTACCTTCTTCATACGAGTGTGTAATACATATTTCTGAATAGTGAAGCTATAAAACCAGAAGAAATTCTGTGACACAATTCATCATACACATAGTTTCACTGCGCACATCCCACATTTACTCTCTCTCTCAAGTTATTCACATTATGACAACTTCTGAAGTTTCACCACTCTTCAGTCAAACCACGATCATTCATGGAAACATATTTGGTACTAACAATTACTTAGCTCTGCTTACACATCAGCAGCTACCATTATCTTTTCATGATATTCAGGATTTTCTGCTTCTATGTCCAATTGGATATGCTCTCACAAATCCTGTTAAGGTGCCATACAGGGCTGTCATGCAGGTCTGGAACACAGCAGTGGTAAATTTAACACATACTGGCTTTTTTTAGTATAAGGACCAAAGATATGAAGTTGATGCTGACATTCTGCTTCAATCCTTGAGATTTTCTGCTCTTGATGGTGCTCCTGATACTCATACCAATGACAGCTGTTTGATATGCTAAGGACTTTAGGCTATCAAGGAGAAATCACAACCATTGGAAAACTGGTCAGGACCAAACTAAAAAGAGAGTGGGACTTTTTCTTTGACTGCATTCTTGAATAAGACTACAAACTTTGATGCTCTTCCATCCACTTCCCTAAGAATTGGGTACTCTCTTCTTAACTCTAGTAATTTTGATTATTGTAATACTATATTACAGTTCATAATTTCTAGGAGAGCAGATGCTTCAGGAGTAATAGGGTATACTAGGTTTTTGCAACTAATTTTCAATTTTATATGCCCTAATGTTTTTTTTGATGATGATGAATTACTCCCTGTTTTTCAAATTTTTGAGAAAGCAATCATTGATCATATCAAAAGGGATGAAAATAATAAATTTTCAGGACCACCCTTTCTTCCTAGAAAGGTCAGGCAATTTCTGTTAAGAAATAGACCTACTCCTACACAAGTGCCTGCAAATCCTGATGCTCGCATCTCTATCACAGTTCATGATGCTACGACTCAAGAAATCACCCATCTTGTTTCTAACCCAAGCATTTCTTCTTCCAAACAACAAACACAACAAGCCTCTAATTTAGCCTCATCTGCTGTTTCTCAAAAAACATCAGTTGTAACAAAGAAAAGGCTGTTTAAGAAATCTGTCACATCTGGACAGAAAGCTAAACAAGTGTCACTGAGTGAGAGTGAGAAGAAATAAGACTGCTTTCTAATCAGGAAAAGAAGACTGATCATTCAAGAAGATTCCGAATCAGATGATCATATGCCAATAGGGTCCCTGTCAAAAATCAAGAAGTCCATTGATCAAAATCCCGATGACTTGATTGACACTACTGGAATCAGGGAGCCAACTACTGATGCTAGTGATCTGCTTGACAAGCTTCCAGTAATTGAAGCAACTGCTGAAAACAAGAAAACTGCAAAGAGCCAGTTGAAAAGAAGAAGTGAAGAAGTAGTTTGATATATCAGAAAGAAGAAGAAGACTCAGCCTCTTGACAAGGATGTTAGTACACAAGAATCTAGGTCTTAAAGGGATTTAGCAACTACAACACATCAAGTCACACAAGAACCATCTTCTCAAAGGGAAGATGCAGACACTGAGGCTGCACAAATCATTGTTAATATTGCTCAAAGTGATCTTCTTGCAGACTCTATTCAACTACTCCAGGAAAAGCAAACTCATCAGGAGATACTATCACAAGTGCATGCAATCATTAATGATCCTATTTTTGAGAAGAGCACACAAGAACCTTCACCAAGCATTGTTGAAGCAGCTCACATGTCTCAGACTCCACAAGAACCATCAGTTGAAAGTACTGATGATGGTCTTTCAACTTCTCCTGAAAGATCAAATCCTGATGATACATCATCTCCTACTTAGAATCATCCTTCAACTGCACTAGCTACAATTGATGATCTATTACTAGTTGCTAGTTTGAAAAAACATCCTGATGTGCTGTTTGTTCCTCCACTTTCATCACTTCCACTTGAGGAATCACCTTCAGGTATTGCTAACTTCTCATACATTCTCATGTTTGTATGATTATATATAGTCTCTTATTTGAGGTTACCTCTATTCATATGACAAGCATACAACTCTTCTCAGCCATCTCTTATTTCTTTGCTAAATGTGTGATTGATCCTTTCGTGAGACTGTGTGAAAATATCTGATTTAAAAAAAAAAGTGAAAAATATTTTGAGTGGCAGTCTCCTGTACTAGCAAAAGGAGAGGTAGTTTTGAGACAAAAATCTTATAAGTTTTTCTTTACTTATAAAGTTTCTTATGTGAGAATAATATTACTCTTAAAAGTAATATATTGTGTGAGAAGTGATGAGATCACTTGAAAAAAATAGAGAGATTTAGGTGTTACTATGTTGCTGTTTCAGGATTACATCAGCCACAGGCATCTCTTGCAAAGAATCTGGATAAAGGCAATGCAATTCTTCCTGATTATGCATATTCTTCTAATGGCTTATCTGACTCTGACAATGATAGTGATGATGATAATCCTGATACTGCTCAGCTTAAGTCTGCAATTGATGCATCCAAGAAGTCCAATGTTGGTTCTTCTTCGCACTTCACTGAACATCCTTCTTATTACAATCCTGATGCTGAGTATTTCAGACAGACAGAATGGGATTATAAATGGAGACTTGCAATACTTCTATCTCATCTGCTGTTGGCCTACAATACATTCATCAGGCCTATGATGAAATTCAAACTCCTGATCTGAAGTTGCATCTTAAGACCTCAACCATTTCTGTTAAAAGAATTCACTCTGAACTTGATGAAATGAAGAAGTCTCATGCTGGTGTCAAAGAGAAAATTGATGGATTTTTGCTTCACACGCCTAACTCAGCTGAAATCAAAAGTGTGAATAATACCATCAAAGATGTTGTTAAATCTCAAGACAGTATGTCCTCTAGACTTTCCTCCTTGGAAGACAAGGTTTCTTCTATAGGTGACAAACTGGATGCTCTGTTTTCTCTTCTTTCAAATACTGATGCCAAAAAAGGGGGGAAGATAGTTGCTAAAAAATGTACACCAGTTTCTATTCAGACAAAGGATAAATATATTGATAATGATGGTGATAAGAATAATCCAGTTAAAGATGTTCAAATTGCTTCTACTGCTCAATGACTTCAACATTCCAAGAAGAATGATCCTTCAGGACAAAGGAAGTCTATTGGTGCTTATAAAGCCAAGCACAAGACTACTGCTGGTACTCCTGAGGATGATGATATTAAAATCTCATATTTAGCAGAAGCTAAAGGGATGTTCTTTCCTTACAGACATAAAGAAACAGGTGAAGAGATTATCTTGTACTACAAAGATAAGAAGTTTGAGCAAAAGAATGCTAGGAGTGCTCTTGGGTATATAACTGAAAAATTTCCTGATCTAACACCTGAAGAAGTAGTTATGCAACAAAAGGAGCTTTTGGCTTAAATTGAAGCTGAAGCTAACACTTCTAAAGGAAGATGACAAAGAGTTGGTAGATCTGCAAGAGAAAGAGGAAGAGGAAGAGGTGGAAGAACTTCTGAATCAAGGCAAGTGACTGCATTCAACTCTACTTTTCTGAATTTTCTATCCAGAGAAGGTTATGTTCCTGTACAAGGAAATGAAGAAGATAAAGAAGTTCAAAAGCCAGAAGATTTTATTATACCTAGGAAGAACAGATCAGCCACTGACATTTATCAAGCTGATACAGCAAATCAGAATGTAACTCCTGATACAGACACAAATCCTGAGGTAAAAGCAGATCTTGATGTTGTGAACCTAATAACTAATTTTAACTCTAATGAAAAGGTGATCAAAGCATTAAATGAGTCAGCTCCTTCTATAGTAATCACTCATCATATTTCAGAGGCTGATGAAAAGGAAAAGATTAATAGAAGGGAAGCTGATCAAGTATGCAAAGAATATTTGCAGAGAGTTTTAAAATCAAAGAGGGAGCTATGGCATAAAGCAGAAGGGAAGACTGATGATTTGTCTTCAAACTATGTTCCTCTCGGTAAGAAGAATAGAAGATGGAAAGACATCCATGTATTCAATTATTCTAAAGGGTTTAAGCATGTTGAATTTGTATCAACTGGGTTAAGAGATTCTATCTCAAAACATGAAGATGTTGATAAGTCCATCAAGAAGCCTTCTTGGGTGGTATACAATGAAAAACTGAAACTTATCAAATCTCGAACCGGAGGAGGCATTGGTCATTCCAGTATGGAGATCTTAGAATATGATCTGTTGGATACAGATACTCTGACAGAAAATCTTGGTGAAAGAATTTCTCCTTCACATCTTCAGAAAGTTGAAGCTGTGAAGATTGTTCATAGAAAGATTAATGATGATGATGTCAGAGAAGATATTCTGTACTTTTTCAGAGATGGTAAAGTAAAAAGCTTTACGTTGCAGCAACTCTTAATGAAGACTGTGACTGAATTGAAATACATTCACTATCTTCTTAGAGTTGAAAACAAAGTCACCATAAATTGGTCTTCTATGATAATTGAAATGATCAGAAGAAGAGTCATGACAAAAGATGATAAATACAACGGTGATTATGTTCCTGAGTACCAAACTTATACTGGTCAAGAAATGCAGATGAAAAATGGAGCTGCTGTGCTACAAGTTTTTCTCAACAGTCTTCAGTTATCCTTTAGTCCTGATCATGAAGATGTCAGTTTAAGCTTCATGTTGATTGGTGATCTTGAGATAAGCAAAAGCTCATTTTTTAAGTTAAGATCAGCTATCTATCAGCTTGGAGAAGACACTGAAGAGAAGAGAGGGTTGAAGAAAAAGCTTGTTAGAGTCCTACGAGACAAGGAGAAAGAAAGATTGAAGAACTTTCTGGGAACAACTGTCAGTTATCTGAAGATACTGAAGTAAGCTTTACACCTTGTACATTTTGTAGATTGGTTTTGGCATCATTGAGAATGGAATTTATGCTTCATTGCATTAAGCATAAATTGGGGGAGATTGTTACATATTGAATTCTCAATGATCAGAAAAAGCTCAGGATCTGGTTGTTCGGATGTCATCAGGATCTGGTGTACCATCAGGATTTGGTATGTCATCAACATTTTTATGACATCAGTATTTGAAGACAGTCAATATTAAATGATTTATTATATTCCTTATAATGTGGAGCATATATCTGTTACATCTGAGTTATAGGACTTTATCTATTTAGTTTAAGATATGTATCAGTTTCAGTTAGTTTTTTGATAATGCATATCTTAGATTAATCTGTTGTAGCTGTGTAGTATATAAACACAGTTTAGGTCATCTCTTAGGAGTATCACACTCGAGGATCATTCGACCTAGCAGCTCTCAAGAATATTAGTATTTCTTGAGAGGATTTTGTAGCAGGTTTTATTAGATATATAAAAAGCTGTTATATTTTATTACTTGTTCGAAACATTTATATAATTGTATCCAACCCCCCTTAAACAATTATATCTTTACTGGGCAACATACTACGGACATCCAATTTTCAAATTGTGACGGGCAGTATAAGACATTACACCAAATTGAAATTAGTAAAAATTTTAATGCTGGATTTTAGAAAGTTTGTTCAAGTACATTTTGACATAAAATAATCTAATTAAAAAATTAACAATTATGCCTTTGGTAAATTATAGAACACTTCTTGGTATACAACAACGTAGAACTGACCATGTGTAACAACTGGGTTTGGGAGGAACAAACCAACTCTTTGGAAAGACTGACCTTACGACTTGTTGATTTTCATCGAGTAATAGATCTGTAAGGGCATTTGCTTTCTAATAAGCTTGAAATGTGGCTTTGTGTCTGTAGGTTCAAGCTCCATTCGCGGAATGAAATGCTTGGTGCCTTTAAATGCCCCACAAATTACTTCACACTCCGCGCATTGCGTTAAATATCTTGTGACCATCATCCTCGTGCCATTGCACAAGCCAAACGTTTGATTTAAGTTTTGCATTAGCATAACTGCAATACCATCCTTCAACTTTAATTCATGTGGTAGAATACATGTGTTAGGTTACACAACACTGTAGAAGGGGGTTGAATATATTGTAGTATACAATCAAATCGATTTAGAACACAAGTAATAGAAAATAGATGTATTCGATATAATAAACTCTGTTACAATGGAACTGTCCTCTCTCAGTGATGAACAAATATCACGAGAGCTGCTCGGTTACAATGTATGATCTTCTCGATAATGATAACACATATAGTGTAAACCTATGTCTGTGTTTATATAGTACACAGTTACAAGATAACTTCTAATTGATATGGAATATAATTCTGTCTTCTAAAATATATCAATCAGATATCTTATATAATTCTTCTAGTCCTCTAACTTTTTCCTTGCATATCTTCTTCATGTATTAGTCTCGATCTTCTACTGTTAATCAGCTTCCTTCCTTAACTGTAAGTCCTCCCTTACTTAAGTTCTGGTATGACCTTAAGTCCTGCTATGACATTAAGTCCTGACTTCCAGTAAGTACTGATTCCAGTAAGAACTGATATTTCCTATTTGTTAAGATCTGAAAACTAAACATGAAACATATTAGACATGACATCTCAAATATATCCAACAATCTCCCCCAACTTGTAAATTATGCAAGAATATACAAGTTAATAGATTTGATGATGTTAAAAGCACTTAAGTTCAAATGCAATAAGAGTTTAATAAGTCTATCAATTACAACTTACAGAACATCCAGCTTTACCAACATTACTGGATCAATCTGAATCCATAATGATTCTTAACAAAATCTTTCACCAGCTTATCTTCAGCTTTCCTCAGAACTTCAACTAACTGTGCTTTGACTTGCATCAGTTCTTCTTCTTTACTATCACCAATTTGATAAATGGCTGTTCTTAGAGCTTGAATGGATGTTCTTTCAAGTCCATCATGAAGTCTGATAACTTTAGAATGTGAAGAGTTTTCATTATTACATAAGCATTTTCCTTTCAGAATTACTTCCACCTTAGCAGAATTCTTCCGCATAGGAATTTCTCTTCCATCATCTTCAGTAATCATTGGACTGTAATGAGAAGTCTTTGTACCATAGATTCTGAGTAGATCTTTTATAGCCTTCAAAATGTATTCTGACCATCTTCTTGTAACATCAGATTTTACTTCTAGAAGATAGTGAATATGTTGAAGTTCTCTAATAGACTTCTTTAGTACATCAATATCAGCTAGTCTATAAGACCTCCCATCATTAAGAAATAAGATTAATTTCTCTTTTAGATTCTCCTTATCATGAGCATCTATCACAACTTGAGCAGACAACACCTTGTCAAGGTGCTTTTGTTTGATTTGTTCATATGGTTTGTCTGTCAACATGAAAGGATCTCTTAGAGTAACTTCTACTCCTGTTTGATTTTTCTCTTCGTCAGAACCTAATCCAGCTCTATCTCTAGGTTGCTTGGCTCTTAACCCAAATGTAGCGAGTTGATTAATCATGAGATTGGATTTTGGTTCAACTGGAGTAGCTTTCTTCGATAACAGCTTCTTCTTATCAGTAATTATCATTTTATTCAAATCAACTTGATCCGAATTTGCTGTTTCTTCTGTAGCTTGATGTCCTTCATTCTGAACAACTTGAGCATTGTCAGAGGTTGTTTTAGATTCTTCAATAATCTTTCTTCTTTTCAGAATTTGAACAGTTTCATCTTCAATAAGATTATCATCAGTTACTTGAACTATTTTGCATACTGGTTTCATCAGAACTTGAGAAATTTTCATCTCCAGTGACTTGATTGGTTCAACAACTTTTCCTTTCCCTTTGTTTTTGGGATTACACTCAGTCTGTGATCTAGTCTTGAACTTTGAAATTTCAGAATTTGACTTTTCCTTGATCACAATGCCTTTTTCCTTAGGCCTTGGAGGTTTCTTTGCATCAGAAGCTTTAGACTTAAGATTTGTCTTCTCAGTTGCAAATCTATCTTCTTCCTCCTTGAGAACTTCTAAATCCATTCCTGGATTGTGTTTCAGAAATAATCTTCTTGTTATCTCCTCATCAAGTGTCTGGATTTTTGGATCTTTATAATAAACAGTAGTCTGCTTCCCTTTTAGTTTCAGAGTTTGCATAAACTTCTGAGAGTCTTTTGATCCTGACTGAATTAGAATATCAGAACTTTATATCAGACTTTGTTTATCATCACTTAACTTCAGACTTTGAACATTCACAGTATCAGAACTTGACTTGTTCTGTATAGAAGATTTTCCTTGAACTTTTCTTTGACCTCTGCTCTTTTCAGAGTTTCCCTGGTCATCACCTTTATCATCCTTCTTCTTCAGTACTTGAGTAGGTGAGCATTTGGACTTAACTACCTTCTCCCCCTTTTTGGCATCATCAGGAAGTAAGGGAGAGACAAGAAGTTCAACTGAAGATTGGATTTCATCCAATTGAGCTTTTTGAGAAGCTTGATTAACCAGAACCTCAGCAATTTGGGCATGTTGCTCCTCTTGAACCTTCTCAATAGCTTCAATTTTCTCAAGAATAGGTCTGACATACCTATTCTTGTCAAGCTTGAGCTGTAGATCGAGCTTATCAGCTTGTTCCCTGAGCGTATCAACTGTAGCATGAGTAATAGAATGTAGACCATGAAGAATTCTTGTACTCATAGCTGTAACCTTGAGTTGAGACTTGAAATCAGAATTTGATAATAACTCATCAGCTTTTGATACATGCTCTGTCAGAATTTTGGTGCATGGAATAAAATCTGAGTCATTCCACTTCTTGGTCCACTCAACTCCCCTGTGAGTTTCTTCCCAAGGTACAGGTGCATCCTGTCTAACAAATTTCTTCACCAAAGCTTCCTTTCCCAGAATAGGAACTGGAGTTTCAACATAAATACTATCTCCAGAACTTGAGGAAGTTTCATCATTTTATGACAGTACAAGAGTGTGTGATGCAACTGGAGATTCAAGAATAACATCATCTAAATTCTGATCATCAGAATTTATCTCTAGAGCTGGTCTCTTTGATGTAGATGGTATCTCAGCATCTAAGATTGAAGATTTGACTGTAGATGGCTGAGCTTCAGTAGTTGGAGCTTCCAGATAAAGAACTTGAGGTATATTCGAATTGTGAATATATATCTCAGAGTTGTCAGTTTGTTCTTTAACATCATCTGAAGCTTTTATTGGAGAGTTAGGAGGGGTAATTACTGTATCAGTAGCAGTGTCTGTGGCTTGAGCTAAAGAAATCAGAGCTTCAATAATGATTGGGTCTTCTGAGATCAGAGATTCCTGATCCCCTTCCTCTACTTCTTCATTATCTTCTGATGAAGATTTAGCCAAATACCTCCTAGCCTTCATTTTCTTCAATCTCCTTGCCAAAGAAGGAGTTGCTGTTGTAGCATCAGAATTTACATATTTCCTTTTCAAAGTATGAGAACTTTGAGCTGCTGTTTCTTTCTGAGAAGTAACATTCTCAGCTTCATTTATCACAGGTTCTGATGCAGGAACCTGTGCTTCAATAGTTTCCTCCTCATTATCAGATTCATCTTTGAGGATCATCTTCCTTCTCTTTTGTGGAGGTTGAGGAACATACTTTATCCTCTTAGAAGATTTGTAAGATGAAGGTCTGATGGTAGATTTTGGTTGTGCTACAGAAGTTTGAGTGTTTGTGTGAAGGTGGTAGGTGTTGATGGTTGTGGTTCAGATGGTTGAACATCAGGATATAATGCAGTATAAGTAATTGGATCATAGGTTATTAAGGCATGTTTGACAGATAAAGGAACTCGGAGGGGTCTTAACACAACCTTCTTATTATCAATAGATAATAAGTCATTAAAAGCTCTTTTTGTAGTCTAAAAGATGGAATTAATTCACTAGCATATTGGGGTTTATCATCACAACAAAAACTATAAATAAGCTGACAAAATCTAGCAAAATAGACAGTATTCCTATCTTCTGTCATCCTATCCCCAATAAAACCTAAAACAACACTTGCATAATCAAAATCAGTTTGATTAATGAGAGCATACCTGATTTGTTGACTGAGTATGGGGATTGCATCAAAATTAGAGCATTTGTTGGCGAAGGTCTTTGTAATGCAGTCAAAGAAGAAACTCAATTCCCTCCTTATGTTGAATCTCTTCAATTGACCCAGCTTTGCCAATGTCTTTTCATACCCCAGACTGGCCATCATATTATGAAGAACTGGCTCCTCAACAGTTGAATAAACACAGTTCTCAGGTAGCTATAGTGCTTGTCGAACCGTGGCTAATGTCACGACATGCTCATCCTCCCCTGTTGAAAAGATAATACTTGGGGATTCGTGAGCACCACCATCATAATATACTCCACTTCTCCAAAACTCTAGCACTTGGATTCCAGAGACTGCGTCAGGTTGGGTCAGAGCGTACCCAATATCAGAATTAGCAAGAAAGTCCTGAATGAAGTGAAGTTCCGATGGAGCTTCAGCCTTGCTAAGAATAGATGAGTAGTTGTTGGGAACAAACTTAGCTCCATTGAAAATCACGTCTTTTGGTGCCATCTCTGTAAGAAATTAAGTGAGAAAGAGAGAGTGTTTGCAAGGTGTTTGATAAATGTCCTGTAAGAAAATGCTTCAGAGAATATTAGAGAGAGAGAGAGAATAAGAGAGATGAAAAATAGAAAAGTAAATAAAAGATTAGAAAATCTTTTAACTCCCATATATATACTCTCCACTCAACAATTATATTTTTGAAGCATGGGATACACTTTACACCTGTCAACATGTGAACAGTCAGTAAACGGTTAAAACAGGAGTTAATGGGCACGTAAAATAAGCAATAATTACCGTGCAGATGCAGTTTTTCAAGACCAACACATTAACCACTAACCCATAATGATTATGACTATTTTTATTGTACCCAAATATATTTTGATTTAAATATAACTGTTTCAGATTTTACCACAAATAAGTCAAGTAAAGAATAATTCCACATAAACATCAAGGATTCCATCAGGATTTAATATTAGAACTTAACTTATATCAGATTTTACCAGTCATCAGAATTTGACTTCTGTACTCAAAAAGTGAATGTTTGTTTCTGTAATTCTTCGTACAAAGACTGACTTGTTGTCTTTAGAGTTCAATCATCAGAACTTGTCCTCAGAATTTATGCAAATGACACTTAACTGTTTATCAAAAACAACTTAATCACCACAGTAATTTTCATCATTCATATGGAGTGAAAGTGTGTGTATTTAGCAAAATATCAGATAAAGATTAAAGTCTGATAAACTTGAGTACATCTTAGAAATAAGGCATAACTCATAAAAGTGCTTAAAATCTGTCATCAATCATGAAGTCTACTATAGAAAAAATTTATGCATGAGTCCACCTCAACTGTTTGTGCTCATTTTATGCATCTTTTGAAATTTCTTTTTACAATGGCTTCTCAGTGTAAGTGAGTCACGACTGCTTATCAGAATTTATGCTATTGTCAAAGTATTTCTCAAATAATCACAGAATATGAAAAGTCACCAAGAAAATTTATTTGCTTTTTTAATGCATATTACTTAATACCAGCAATGCACTTGGGTCTTCCCTTCCACATATTTACTCTAGATCTCAAAGAAGTACCTGACTTTTATTTTCTTTTCTTTTCTTTTGATAAGTGAGGCTTATCAGCATGTAGTTCATCCTTAAGATTTACTGACATTAGAATATAACAGATAAGAAATAAGATTCTAGTTTGTGACTTAGTAATAAGATACACAAAGTAAACTTGACTAAGCTCAATATCAGAATTTCCTTGTGTTAATGAGTTTCCACATGAACAACTAATTCAAACATGCGATTTCTAGTATGTTAAAGACTACTAGGTTAGCATCTAGCACAGTTATCCTCATTGGATTGAATAGTCACAGAACATTCAGAACACTTATCAGAGTATAAAGATCCACATCAGATAACAATCAGCATTTAATGAATTTTCAAATATTAAGCATGGATTACATAGAGATAATATAATCTGTAAATACTGATCATAAAGTCTGATGCATGAGAACAAAAACTAAGCATATTTAGAGAAAAAACCTGAAACCATTCCAAGTTCATTTACCAATCTTGTAAAAGTAGCTTCACACAGTGGTTTTGTGAAGATATCTGCTAGCTGTTGATCTGTTGGAACAAATTGCAATTCCACTCTACCTTCATCCACATGTTCGCTTATGAAATGGTACCTAATACTGATGTGCTTTGTCATTGAGTGTTGAACTGGATTACCTGTCATAGCAATAGCACTTTAATTATCACAGTAAATAGGGATTTTAGAAAATTCTAACCTATAATCCAGTAACTGATTCTTCATCCAGAGAATCTGTGTACAACAGCTTCCTGCATCAATATATTCTGCTTCTGCAGTTGATGTGGAAATTGATTTCTATTTCTTGCTAAACCAAGAAACCAATCTGCCTACAAGAAATTGGCAGCTTCCACTAGTGCTTTTCCTGTCTATTTTGCATCCTGCAAAATCTACATCTGAGTAACCAATTAGCTTAAAATCTGATTCTCTAGGATACCACAATCCCAGATCAGCTGTACCCTTAAGGTACTTAAAAATTCTTTTCACAGCTATTAAGTGAGGTTCTCTTGGATCAGCCTGAAATCTTACAGAAAGACAGGTAGCATACATGATATCAGGTCTACTTGCAGTTAGATAGAGTAGTGAACCAATCATACCTCTGTAATCAGTAATATCTACTGATTTACCACTATCCTTATTCAACTTTGTTGCAGTGGCCAAAGGAGTGGATGCACTTGAATAATCTTACATTCCAAATTTCTTCAACAAATTTTTGGTGTACTTAGATTGAAAAATAAAAGTTCCTTCTTCATTCTGCTTGACTTGAAGGCCCCGAAAATAGTTAAGTTCTCCCATCATACTCATTTGATATTTTGACTGCATCAGCTTGGCAAACTACTTACAAAGTCTGTCATTTGTAGAACCAAAAATGATATCATCAACATATATTTGCACCAAAAGTAAGTCCTTTCCATGGTTGAGGTAGAACAGTGTTTTGTCAATAGTCCCTCTGTTAAATCCACTTTCCAGAAGAAACTGAGCTAATGTCTCATACCATGCTCTTGGAGCTTGCTTAAGGCCAAAAAGTGCTTTATCAAGCCTGTAGACATGATTTAGAAATTTAGAATCTACAAAGCCTGGAGGTTGTTCAACATATACTTCCTCTTCCAATTCTCCATTAAGAAAAGCACTTTTCACATCCATTGGAAAGACTTTCAACTTCTTGTGAGCAGCATAAGCCAAAAATATCCTTATGGCTTCCAATCTAGTAACTGGTGCAAATGTTTAATCATAATCAATTCCCTCTTGTTGAGAGTATCCTTTTGCAACCAGCCTTGCTTTATTCCTTGTAATTTTGCCATCACTATCAGTTTTGTTTCTGAACACCCACTTTGTACCAACAACAGACCTGTTCTTTGGTCTTGGCACTAGGGTCCAGACTTTATTTCTTCCAAATTCATTTAACTCTTCCTGCATTGCTTGCACCCAATCAGCATCTTGAAGAGCTTCTTCCACTTTCTTTAGTTCAGTCTGAGATAGAAAAGAATGATAGAGACATTCATTTGATGTAGTTGTTCTAGTTCTGACACCTGCATCAGGATTTCCAATAATTAAGTCAGGTGTATGTGCTTTAGTCCACTTCCTTATAGATGGAAGGTTATCTCTAGAACTGGATGCTCCCCTATAATCCATGCTGTCTCCATCAACATTTTCTGATGCTCCCCCTGAAATTATGCTCTCTGAGTTGGATCCTTCAGAATTTGAGTTTCCAGAAATATCAGAACATGAGTTTCCGGAATTATCAGAACTTAGCCCATTAGAACTTGACAAATCAGAACATGAAGATCCTGTTGTAGATTCTGATGCTTCTAGAGATGTGGTTGGATCTTCAGTATGCTCCCCCTGTGCAGGTGTATTTTCCTTAGGCATAGTCACCACAGTTTCAATAACATCAGAGTTTAATCCATCAGAGTTTGCAGTATTAGGATTTAGACTGTCAGGATTTACAGAATCAGAATTTAAAACTTCATTTTCGAATCTCAGCTGATCATGATCATTGAAATCTTCAAGTCCAGTAATCTTCTTATCATCAAAAGAGTCATTGATAGATTTCATGACAACCCTTGTTCTTAAATTTTAGACTCTAAAGGCTTTTGTGGAATGTGGATATCTAATAAAAATTCCTTCATCAGCTTTTAGATCAAATTTGGATAGCTATTCGGGATGAGTCTTAAGAACAAAACACTTGCATCCAAATACATGAAAATACTTCAGATTTGGCTTCTTTTTCTTCACCATCTCATATGGTATTTTTCCATGCTTGTTGATAAGTGTTGCATTCTAAGTAAAACAAGCAGCCTGCACAGCTTCAGCCCAAAAGTAGGTTGGCAACTTTGCTTCATCAAGCATAGTTCATGCAGCTTCAATAAGAGTTCTATTCTTTCTTTCAACAACTCCATTTTGCTGTGGAGTTCCAGGAGCAGAAAATTCCTTCTTTATTCCATGGTCTTTGCAGAACTCTTCAATGATCAAATTCTTGAACTCAGTGCCATTATCACTTCTCATGATCTTTACAGAATCTTTGACCAATTTATCCAGTTTCTTCACATGATCAATCAAGATAGATGCAGTTTCAATTTTTGTGTACAAGAAATACACCCATGTGTATCTGGTGAACTCATCCACTATGACCATAGCATATTTCTTCTTTGCAATAGACATGACATTCACTGGACCAAATAGATCAACATGTAGAAGGTGATAGGCTCAAGAATTGATGATTCAGTCTTGCTCTTGAATGAATATTTTCTTTATTTTGCCTTCTGACATGAATCACAAAGGCCATCAGGAGCAAATACTGATTTTGGTGGTCCTCTCACAAGATCTTTCTTGACTAGTTCATTTATATTGTTAAAATTTAAATGACAGAGTTTCTTGTGCCAATCCCAGCTTTCTTCAATTGATGCTCTACTTAACAGACAGATTGCAGAACCATCAGTACTTGTTGAAAGCTTGGCTTAATAAATGTTACCATGCCTGTATCCTTTCAGAACAACTTTGCCTGAAGATTTGCTTACAACTTCACAATGTTCTTCAAAGAAATCCACATGATAACCTCTGTCACAGATTTGACTCACACTCAGCAGATTGTGTTTAAGTCCTGAGACCAGAGCTACTTTTTCAATGATGACATTCCCAAGATTGATATTACCATATCCCAGAGTTTTTCTAATATTGCCATCTCCATAAGAAACACCTGGGCCAGCTTTCTCCACAAAGTCTGATAGCAGGGCTTTATTTCCAGTCATATGTCCTGAACATCCAATGTCCATATCTATGATGTTCTTTCTGTTGCCCTGCAATCACAAAGACCACTAATGATTAGTTTTAAGGACCCAGACTTGCTTGGATCCTTTGGCCTTATTAAGTTTGTTAAAATTTGCAGCGGATTTAGCATCAGAGTTTATGTTAATAGTTTTCTTTTCAGAATTTGCAATATCAGACTTTGCATCAGTTACACTAGAAGGAATAATGATAACTTTCTTTAAAGAAGGTTTTATTTGATAATAATCATAGTACAAACTATGATATTCCTTACAAGTATAAATGGAATGCCATAAACTACCACAACGAAAACAAGGATTTTGTGGCTTATATCTAACATATTGACTCTTAACTATTGATTCTGAAGGTAAGGAGTTTATATTCTTATTCTTCCTGCAAAAAGAAGCCAGATGGTTAGAATTTCCACAGTTATAATATATTTTTCTAGGAGCATTAGGAACAGGCTTATAATTGTTACTTTTGTTCACACCTTCCTTTCCATTCCTATTTTTCCTAGGTGGCTTTACCTTGTTTATATTCTTAACATCTTTTAGCTTATGCTTAAGCCGCTTCTTGGACATTAAGCCTATGTTAACTTCAGTTGGTTTATCCTGTTTAGGTTTGTCAGAAGTTACTTTCTCCTTAACTTCTGATTTCTCAATATCAGACTTTGCAGTTACAAACTTAACAGGATTTACCTTTGGTTTTTGTTTAACAACTATAGGCTCAGTTTCTACAGTTCCCTAACTGTTCTTATTATCTCCGAAACCTAAGCCCTCTTTCTAGTTTCCACTACTAAGAATATCCTGAGTTGTTTAACAGAGTTAGTCCAAGTCCTGATAATCTCTCTTTCCTTTTTTAACACAGTTTTTAGAGATTCATTCATTTTTAGTACTTCATCCCTAATATAAAAGGCATCATCTCTTTCTTTCTAAGTTTGATGGAACATGACTAACTCTTTTTCTAAATAATCATTCCTCTTTTTATAAGCAAGATTTTTAGAAGTTAATCTTTCACATGTTAAAGTTTGATCTCTATAACTAATGAACATGGTCTTAAGATATCTTCTCAACTCAGTAATATCATCAGTATGAAAGGCATAAGTAGCCGAGGTACCTTTAAGTCAGCAGTATCTGAACTGCTATTAGCATTTTCCATCAAGGCATAGTTTTTCTCATCCTCAGAATCTGAAGCATCTGACCAGCTTTTCTTCTTTGTGACAAGAGCTTTGCCTTTGTCACTTTTCCCTTTTCTGCAATCAGGATATATGTGGCCTTTCTCACCACAGCTGTAGCATTTAACATTTGAGTAATCTCCTCTGTCAGACTTTCCTCCTTTGCCATTAGATTTTCTGAAACCTTTCTTATCACAACTTGACCTTTCCTGGAAAACTTCTTTCCTCTCCTAAATTTCCTGTATGTAATCTTTGTGATTCCTTTCACCATAAGAGCACACAGCTTCATCATCTCCTCATCAGGGTCCATCTCAGGTATACTTTCAGTTTCTGAGTCATCATCACTATCAGAACTTGATGACTCAGTATCAGACTTTGTGATGGGAGCCTTTCCCTTACCTTTCTTTGAGGCAGCAACTTTGGGACTTTCCTCCTCAGCCACAAAATCAAATGTCCTTGACTTTCTTCCATTCCTCTTGCTTCTTTGTTCCATCTCCAGTTCACGAGTCTTGAGCATCCCATAAATTTCATCAAGAGTTGTTTCATCAAGATTATAGTTGTCTCTTATTATTGTGGCCTTCAAATCCCATCTTCCAGGAACTCTTATAGTCTCATATCGACTATGGGTTATGGTTTTTGGAGGTTCTTCAGTTTTGGTGGGATTGGTTGGAGTTTCTTCTTCAGACATGATTATTTATGGATCTTAAATTGTTTGTGTGTTAACAGATTGCTCTGATACCACTTGTTAGGTCACACACACTGTAGAAGGGGGTTGAATACAATGTTTACTACAATCAAATCGAATATAAGACCTCAAGTAACAGAAAACAGATTTTATTCAACACAATAAACTCTGTTACAATATGGAACTGTCCTCTCTCAGTGATGAACAAATTATGACGAGAGCTGCTTCGGTTACAAAGAATAATAACTTCGATAATGATAACACTAATAGTGTAAACCCTATGCCTGTGTTTATATACTACACAATTACAAGATAATGTTCTAATTGATATGGAATATAATTCTGCTTCCTAAAATATATCAACTAGTTATCTTTTCTTCCAAGTATTCTATTCTTCATAGAATTTCTTCTTCATGCATATTTCTTCCTGTCTTAGTCTCGATCTTCTTTCTTTTCAATCAGTCGTGTAAGGCATATGTCATAGCCTATTTGTTTATTCGAGGATTTAACTCAACTCAAATAAGAATGTAACAAGTAAATAGTGGATCTACCGTCAAAGAGATCTCATAAAGTAAGATCTGTCAAAGGATTCAGAAACAAGGTTCATCTACAGACTTGAGGAATTAATTCACTGGAAGAAGTTCAAGAAATTGTTCAAGCCTCAGTGATATAAATCAAGATTGTGGATTTAATCAAGTGACAGAGATCTCGTCAGGGTATCAATTAATTACAGGGATTTAATCTGAAATCAAAGTCAAGACATGAATAAACGTCACGGAAGTTAGTCACTCATGAACCAGACAGTACATCGAGTGTCAACATTGAAGTGGTGGAATTTATTCATAATTCTCAGTGATTTTCAGAAGATTTTCAGAAGAATGGTTGAGGCTCAGGATTAGTATTAATTCTCTATTAATTAATTAAGTCATATAATTTAATTAAGAAAATAAATTATATCTACAAAGATTAATTTATTTATTTATTAATTTAATTAATTGATTAATTAATTCAGAATTAATATTAAGAATTTTTAGAAGTTTAATTGGATTAAAAACAGTCTTAAAATCAGCAAGACAATTGAAAATGAACTAGCATGAGAATCTGGATTGTCATGCCAAGTCATTTCAATAGTCATACCGAAAGTTCTACGGGGAAGGAGATTGTCTTGCTAGTTCAACTGATTGTCATACCGAAAGTCATTGTAGTTCAATCAGATTGTCTTGCTAGTACAATCAATAGTCCTACCGATTATCTTGCCGAGCTCAGGATTGTCTTGCCAGTTCAATGAGAGTCTGTTGATTGATTTAAAAAGAACAGAAGCAGCATACATTCATTATCATCCAACAACCAAGAACACAGAAAGAAAAGCAGCTGCAGAAAACATTTTATTGTTCATCTGCTAAATTCAAGATCACATTTCTAGTTTGTAAAGTTAAATCCAATCAACTAGAAATCATTCTCTTGTTCTTGTGTAACTATCTAGCGGATCAAAATCCCTAGAACTTAATCTCAAATTGCGTTTAGCATTTGAATCTTTTTATTGTAAAAATAGAAAAAGTTCATGTCGAATTTATTCTAGATTTGTGATAATTAATTTGAGATTAATTCCTTGTAATCGATATCGTTGTTGTAACACCTTTCAAGTTTAATAATATTCTTATTTAACTTGAATTTTGTTTCAATTTTTATTCCGCATTTTATTTGATTATTTGGTATTGTTTCTATTCAACCCCCCTTCTACAAACACATTGGGACCTAACAATTGGTATCGGAGCCTTCTGATTAACGAACTAATCAAGATCCTAGACTTTTGTGATTTTTCAACTCCTTGAATTTTTATTTATTCAAAAATTCATAATGACTTCACAAAAAGTTGGAACCGTTAAAATTCCACTATTTGATAAAGAAAATTATATCATGTGGAAGAAGAAGATGCTCTTGTTTTTACAAGTTGCAAATCCCAAATATCTGAACTTGTTAAAGAAGGGTCCGACAACTCCAATGGTTATTGAACCAGAGGTGATAGTAGATGATGTTGTGATTACCAAAGCTAGAACCTATCCAAAAGAGCCTGAGGATTTTTCTCCTGCTGAAAAAGAAGAAGCCTCCATGGATGCCAGCCTTCAGTTAATTTTAGTTGATTCCCTCGATCCCTTGATGAACAGACATGCGATGAACTGTAAAAATTCGAAACACATCTGGGAAACTATTGAGGTGATTAATGAAGGTATAGAGGAAGTTAGGGAGAACAAGTTGGAGATCCTAACCTCTGAGTATGAACATTTTAAATCAAATCCAGGAGAAGGAATTACTGAAGTGTTTGAGAGGTATAATGCGTTGATCAACAACCTAAACATAAATGGGAAATATTATTCAATCAGGGAGGTCAACAAAAAGTTTCTTTTAACACTGCCAACTCATCTTGAACATAGAATCACTGCCATTAGAGAAGCTAGAGATTTGAGTGAGATTTCTTTGGATAGACTCTATGGTGTGTTGAAAACCTATGAGTTGGAGCAAATTCAGCAAAAGAAAGTCTGTGGGAAAGATAGAATGGTCAGCACATCTACTGCTCTTGTAGCTGAAGGTCAACAACAACAACAATCTCAACAGTCGGAGAGAATGGTACAGTTTTCCAAGGCTGAGGAAAATGTGATAGTAGCAGAATATGATCCTCCTACTACAAATCAATCCAGTGATGATTTTTATTCCTTGGAAGAGCTGGAGCAATTGGAAGATGAGTCAATGGCCCAAATTGTCAAGAGATTCTCCAATGTCAAATTCAAGAGAAATCCCAAGTTCAAGTACAAGTCCAACTACAACAGATTCCAGACAGGTGGATCTTCATCCTCTAACACCAGTAGTGGTGGATACAAAATAGGGATGGTTGATCGGAGCACCATTAGATGCTATAACTGCAATGAGTTGGGACACTTTGCCACAAAATGCAAGAAGCCAAAGCAAGTAAGGAAGAACTCTTATGATTCAAATCAGAAGAGTGACTCTGAAAGGGCTTACTGGCAAAGGGAAGAAGCTGGGATGATACTGATAGTGAAGATGAAGAAGATGAGAATCTTGCTCTTTTGGCTATTGATGGAAAAGCTTCATCATCAAGAAAAGAGGTAAAATTTACTGATGCTGAATTAGTTTATCATCTAGGAGGTTCCTTAGATTGTGCTCGTCGTGATAATGAACTGTTAAGTCAGCAGATCAAAGACCTTGAGAAAGAGGTCAATGAATTAAGACTTGTGCACATTAATCAAGACAAGTTAAAAGAACAATTATCTTTTCTAGAGAATAGAGTTGACTGTTATAGACAACTCGAAACTATTCTCAAAGACAAGATAACCGGTCTTGAGACTAAGGTTAGAGCCTACTTCAATTCTTGTTCGAAGGCTAAAGAGTTCTACAGTAAGCAAGCTGTTAATCAAACATCTGGAATAGGTTATGATTACAATGCTGCTATTGGAGAATTAGGCATAAACTCCTCCTCATGTATGTGCTAAAGGTAGGGAAGTACCACATGTGCTTAAGGGTGTTAATGAACCCCTCTATAAAGCACCAATTGTTGAACCATTTGATGCGACCTCTTCTGTTATTCAAGAAGAAATACGTGCTGAAGATCATGCGAATGAGAAGGTTATTTCCAAGTCAAGTGTGTCGAAAGTTCCAGTCAAAGTTGTGAAAGCAACTGAGACTAACTCAGACACACATGAGTTGGATAACAAAAATGCCATGTCTACCATGCATAAATTGCCTGCTGTTAATCACTCTCATAAAGCATATGGTGTTGCTAATTGTATATCTTGTGCTTATAATTTGATGTATGCTTATTTTAATTGTAAGCATGTTTCTAGTGATAAGACTACTCCTCGTCAGCATGTGAATAATAAGAAGCATGATAGGTCTAAGACTGCTAGTCGTTCTAAGGCTAGAAAGGAGACATTTGTGCCTAAGCCTAAACAGAAATTTGTTAAGGCTGTTTACAAGGTCAAATGTTCAGTAATTGAGGATGTTGAGACCATTAAAATTAAAAATGTTATTTTTCCTGACAAAGGACAATTTTACAAGTATGCCGGGCCCAACCAAGTTTGGGTTCCGAAGAAGGTCTAATCCATTTGAAGTGCAGGGCAGTATACAGGTGTAACCGGTAGTGTGGATTCTTGACAAGTGGATCATCAAGACATATGACCGGAGATAGAGCCCTGCTATCAAATGTGGATTGAGAAAGCTGGCCCACTGGTTACCTTTGGAGATAACAGCAAAGGTTTATCTGAGGGATATGGCTGTTTGCAAGCTGGGAATGTTATCATTGAAAATTTGTATATTGTGCTAGGTTATTATCAGGAAGCAGTATCTAACATATAGCACCAGCGACGAGACTTGAGAATATTAAGACATATCAGGCACCTGCTGCACATTACACTTGGAATTGGACTCTAGTAAGATGTGTACAAGTGTACTCCTGGTTGGTGAGTCAAAAGAGGAAGTCAGTGCACCACAGTTCATGGACTTTGGAGCTGCAGATCTATTGGACTATGCAATCTCTTCTTCACAATCTCACTTCAGGTTGGTATGAACTAGTGTACTGCTCAAGCAATCGTCATATTTATAACTCTCTAATCACTAGGCACAATCATATTGTTTTATATGTGCAGTGAGTTTTAGGAGTAAATCAAACTTCTTTCTACATTAGTGATTTCTTATTTCATGTAAAATCTTTTGAAATCACTATTGTACATCATTACTCTCAAACGACTAAATGTATAATTTTCATTCATTATAGATCTTAAGTACATGTTATCTCTCTATATTGCCCTATATTTTGTGATACAGGTTCAGTCTCCAATGGCTTTGTTAGGTCTCAATATGTTTGTAGAAGGGGGTTGAATACAAACAATACCGTTTAATCGAATAAAATGCGGAATAAAAAAGTGAAACAAAATTCAAGTTAAATAAAACTATTATTAAACTTGAAAGGTGTTACAACAACGGTATCGTTTACAAGGGATTAATCTCAAATCAATTATTACAAATCTAGAATAAATTCGACATGAACTTTTTCTATTTTTGCAATAAAAAGATCAAATGCTAAAAGCGATTTGAGATTAAGTTCTAGGGATTTCGATCCGCTAGATAGTTACACAAGAACAATAAAAGGATTTCTAGTGGATTAGATTTAACAATAAATACTAGAAATAAATGATCTGTGAATTTGCAATAAGTTCTCTGCAGGTTTCTTTTGTTCTGTGTTCTTCTGAATTTGATATTCAATGCATACACTCTGTTGAAAAATCAGCTGCTGTTGTTAAGTAAACAAAACAGTCCACTTGATCCAGAAAGACTTTCGGCAAGACAATTCATTTGAACTAGAAAGACTTTCGGCAAGACAATCCATTTGAACTAGAAAGACTTTCGGCAAGACAATCCATTTGAACTGGCAAGACAATCAAATGAACTGGCATGCCTTTCGGTATGACTATTGATTGTCATACTGATTGTCTTGCTAATACAAAAGATAGTCTTGCTGAATTAATATAGAATATTAATTCAAAATCAATTCTGAAAATACATAATATTAATTCAGAATTAATTAATCAATTAATTCAAATAATCAATAAATTAATCTTTGCAGATTTAATTTATATTCTTAATTAAATTATACGACTTAATTAATTAATAGAGAATTAATACTACTCTTGAACAGCAACCCTTCTTCTGAAAATCTTCTAAAAGTCACTGTCAATTATGAATCAATTCCACCACTTCAGTGCTGACACTCGATGTACTGTCTGGTTCATGAGTGACTAACTTCCATGACGTTTCTTCATGCCTTGACCTTGATACTCTTGATTTTCTTCAGACTAAATCCTTGTAATTAATTGATACCCTGACGAGATCTCTGTCACTTGATTAAATCCACAATCTTGATTTATATCACTGAGGCTTGATCAATTTCTTGAGCTTCTTCCAGTGAATTAAGTCATCAAGTCTGTAGAAGAACAATGTTACTTAATCATTTGACATATGTTACTATGAGAGATCTCTCGGACGATAGGACCACTATTTACTTGTTACATCCTTATTTGAGTTGAGTTAAATCCTCGAATAAACAAATAGGCTATGACATATGCCTTTCAATCTCCCCCTATTTGTTTGTTAGACAATAACAACAAATACCTAGAGGATAACTCAACTAACAAATAAGAAAAAGATATAAACAGTAATGCAAAGTAAATAGCAGAAAAGTTCTGGATTATATTTAACATTTTCCAGATTCCAAAAGAAATTTACAAGTGAATACAAGATAGATGTTCCTCTAGTCTGAACATATAACTATATTAGTCTATCTTGATTCATAAAGCTCTAATCATATTACATTGAGTTTTGAGCTAATTGAATTCAGTTGTCTTCCCTTCCGAATTCACCTTCTTCCAAATCTTCACCTTCTTCCAAATCTTGAAGCAACTCCTTGTCAAAGACACGATCCTTTTCTGAAGTGAAGCTGTCTGGCCTGACTGGTTGAACTCCAACTGTCTTTAGCTTATTCTTGAGTTGATTATACCTTTTAATATTCTTTTCACAATAAGCTTGAATCAGATCAGCTGCTTGAGTTTTCAACATGGATGAATATCCAGCAGTTCTTAAGTGATGTTCCATCCAGACAGGATGCTTAGCTGAGTAGTCTTTAAGAGATTGTGAATCGAGCTGGCAGATTTGAAGACAGTCAGACTTAAAGAATCTTACCTGATGAGGATTGTTGACCACTTGAGGACTAGCTGTGCTGGCAAACTCTTTGAGCCTTTCTCGAAGAACTTCATTCAATTCTGAGCTTCTTTTGACTTTGTTGAGAAGAACCCAAATCTCTGACAAAGAACGATTCTCAAACAGATGAAGTGATACCTTGATAGATCCTTCACTCTGACAATATACAAATATGCTCATTTCATTTAGAGGTCTGTCAAAAGCAGCTGTGATCTTTGAGACTTCAGTCTTTATAGCATTCATGTACATGTCATTGTTTGGATTAGAGATCTCCAGCTTGTCCAGAAGATGTAGAAACTGCCTATCATTGTTTGTGCTCAGCTGAGGCATATCAAGTACTCTCCTAGCTTCATCCCATTTTTCACCTATCTTCAGTCTGACATCTCTTCTCCTTTCTTGAGCTTTAATGTCATGAAGACATTGCTTTTGAAGAGTTTCTGTTCTTTGGATGTCTTTCCTCATGTCAATGATCTGGGATACCTTTTTGAGTTCAGCTTCTTTTCTTTTCAACTCTGACTGCTGCTGCCGAAACTCTTTCTCAAATAGAGGATCCACTGGAGCTTCCTCTTCCCATTCTCCAAAATCACTTTCCTCCTCAGCTTCAAAGAAACCATCTTTATCTCCCAAGAGTGATTCAGTGGGAACGTCATAAATATCAAAGTCATCCTGTTCTCCACTATAGTAGATATCATCAGGCTTCCCTGTGCCTCCAACAGACGAATATTTTTCTTTTCCCTTTTTACTTCTCCCTTCCTTCTCCCCCTTAGTTGAGGAATCCTCTACAGACTTTCCCTTAGATCCTCCATGACCTCCGTCACCTCCAGAGCCTGAGCCTCCACCAGACGGCTCTTCAAAGAAAGTCCTTTGTTCTTCATTGGGGCAATGCGAATTTTTGATCATGAAGTACAAGTGCTTCATCCCTTCATTCAGATGATCCATACCCGTCTCTATCTTCAGAAATCTGGAGGAATCCAGTGAATGATTTATTTCAACCAAGTCTTCAAGAGAAGTCATTCTTGTATGGAGAGAGCAGAAGTTTGAAATGTCTTCAGCTGATAACATTGGAGATGCCTGGATTGAGTTAAGCTGTGGTACAACAGATGTCTTCAAATCTGATATTTCAGTCCTGATGAGAGCCAGTTGATTATTGACAGAGGTGGAAGAAGAAGACCGTTCAACCACTTGTGCTTTGAATGATTTAGCTTCAGCCTGACTTTTTGCAAGTTGTTCCTTGAGATTAGCAATTTGAGCTAACAGATTTTCAGTGTTTGTGTCTATGTGTGCACTCACCTGAATATCTCTCCTGTTTAATTCACTCAACTCACATGCTTGTATATCTCTCAATATAATTTCTCGTGAGGAGTCTTCCTGATGCTGATCTTCTGTACCTGCATATAAAATCACCCTAGCCTCTTCAAGAGAGGTCAGTGGTGGTGCAATGGGAATTCGCGAGTCCCGATCCTCAGTCAAACCTATCTTTTCATGTGAAATAGATGTCTGAATTGCTTCAGGGATAGATTGACCGAGTTGCCCTCCACATTCTCCAGATAAATCTGCGAGTGGAGAATCCCGTGAGGGAGCCAGAGGTGTTGGATCTGGGAGGGGAGAAAATGACTCTATTAAAGGTGGCTGAGAGTCAGATTTTCCCTCAGAAGCATGTGACTGCTCTTCTGCCGTAACTATGGCAGGCACTGTAACCGACTCAATGTGCACTCCTCGCTTCGTGTCCTGAGTATCATCTACTGGTATGTATGCTTCCATTGTGAGTAATGGAATTGTGCTTGACTCAGTACAGGATGTCATGGCCTTATGGCAAATTTCAATAGATTCATCTTGTTGAGAGAATGTTTCTAGTAACTGTTCAGTGGCCATTTCAAAGTCCATATCCTGTTGGGAGGACAAGGATGGGCTTTCAGATGCCTCAGTAAATGTTCTTCTTTTCTTGGGTGGAGGCAGAGCTGAGGGTTCACTCACATCCACTAACATACTACTTCCTACTAACCTTCCAGGCAACATTTTAGACAGTGGGGGAAAGGTTGAGATAGGTTGTGACTCTGTGTTTGGCTCTATGACCTGGGATTGAAGCTGTGGTTCTACAACTTCATGGTCAGTCCTATCAACCACTGGGGGTCTTTCAACAGAAGTAGGAATAGGTTGAGTTTGAGGAATTATTACCTGCAGAAGAAGAGCATCTGATGTTTGAGCCTGGGTGGTTTGAACCACTGGAGGTTGAGCTTGCTGTTCATGACCAGGAAGATTGAAGATAGGTAAAGGAATGTAAGTGGCCATAAAAGAAGATACAAGTACTGGAACTTGCATGAATTTGAAGGTTATGTCTTGCCGAGTGTAAATCTTTTTTCTTACTAGAGGGGGTTCGGTTACTGAAGAGTTAGCAAAAAGGGCTTTATGCTCAGGTGAGAGAAGATGTTCTGCTATGAGCATGAGAAAACGAGCATAGTAGCACGAGACCCTACGATTTGTAGAATGATCACGTAAAGAAGTAGTGAGACGTCTCAGTAGAATGGGTAAAAGTAGTTTGCCAAAATTGATCCTTTGATTGAAAACAACCGCAAGACCAATATACTGCATAGTGGAAGTGATGTTGTGAAAGTTGGATTTAGTGCAGTTGGCAAACACTTTAGAAAGTGTATCGAAGAAAATGTCCCATTCAGAAACCAAATTGGATTTAGACAATTTGGTTAAATTAATCACCCCCTGATAGTGAATAGCATGGAAAAAGTTTGAAATATCATTTTCAGAGGGCAAATTACAGAAATTGTCCAATGGAAAATTTAACGCTCGATTGACGACTGTTTCATCAACCACATACTGTGTGTTTGCCACGGTGAATGAAAAAGATTTAAAATCATTGGCCATAGTAGAGGTTGTGCAAATCAGTCTGAGCAGATCAACATTTAAAATCACATTTGATTTAATAGCAGAGCTAACAATCGAATGGTCATTTAAAAATCTAATCCACGGCTTAAATTTTTCCACATCACATTTATCTGGATTAAAATAACCAACAAGATTATGCGAAACAATTTGGAAATTGAGAGCCATTTTAAAAAAAATAATAAGACACACACATTCAGAGTTTAAGAGTAATATTAAGAAAATTCGAATTAATTAAATTAATTTAATAATTCGAATTAAATCAATTATATCCGAAAAATTTAGAAGGTAATGTATCTCGTTAAAGTTCTTAACTCTCAACACAAGATCTGAAAAATGCACAAGACACCAAACAAAATTAAATAGAAATACCCAAAATAAAACAAACACAAACTGATTTTGAAGAGAGGAAAAGAAAGAAGAAAAAGAAGTGAAATAGTTTTAACAAAAAATCGACAGCACTTTTGTATGTATATACGTGTATGTATATATAACAGGAGTGAAGTTTTGAGAAGCTGAGTAAAAACTCGAGCAAGAAGACAATGGAGGTTGTTTTGATTAAGATCGAATAGAGAGAGAGAGAGAGAGAAAAACGAGAGAAAAAAGAAACTGATGAAATTTAAAAAAAAACAAGAACTGAATGATTTTACAAAACAAAAAAAGAACCGTTAAGTAGACAACTGGTATGACAATCGAGGAAAGTCATACCGATTGTCTTCCCGATTGTCATACCAGGCAATTTGAGAAAACAAAACAAACAAAAAACATAGTAATAATATAACTGGTATGACAATCTGATAGTCATACCGATTGTCATACCAGTTGGGTTTGAATGACAATCAATAGTCATACCGATTGTCTTGCCATTTATAAAATTAAACTGAATTAAAAATAAACACTTATATGTACTGGAATGACTTTCAGCAAAATAATTTCAATTGTCTTGCCGATTATCATTCTAGTATAAAATAAATTAAATATTTATATAAATATATTGAAATAACTTTCAACAAGACAATTTCAATTGTCTTGCCGATTGTCATTCAAGTATCAAATTAACACAAACAAACAAATATATATATAAATATATAAACCAAATATAAAATACATATAAATATATATAAATATAAAATATATATAAATATAAAATATATATAAATATAAAATATATATTTATATTTGGTTTATTCTATAAACCAAATATAAATAGTTTTAACAAAAACAGAACATATTAAAAAAAATTACGGAAAACTACAATAAATACTAATATAGATATGGAAAAAAATATTTACACAATTAAAATATTTCAGAGATAATTATATTTTCAGTCCAAAAATAGATTTCTTTTGAATTTTAGCAAATAAAATTCATAGAAAAATATTTTTAGAGAAAATAAAATATTCTGAGACATTAAAATTAACAAGTTGAATAAATAAATAAGATAAGATAATAAAAACTTACATAGAAATAAGCAAGAAATTATGGAAAATGATAAAATAAATTTGCAAATGAATTTTTTATTTATGAAAAAATCATTTGTAAATTCACTCAAGAACAGATTTCAGATATTCACAAGTTTAATCACTAAAGCTATTCAACATACCCAATTTACCAACTAATTTGGTAAATGTGGATTCATCAAGAGGTTTAGTGAAAATGTCTGTTATTTGTTCTTCTGTTGGAACAAAAAATAGTTCAACAGTACCATTCATGACGTGCTCTCTAATAAAATGATACATGATGTCAATGTGCTTGGTCCTTGTATGCTGCACAGGGTTGTTGGTGATGGCTATTGCACTTGTATTGTCACATAGAATAGGTATTTTGTTCAATACAGAGCTATAGTCCCGTAGCTGATTCCTAATCCACAAGATCTGAGCACAGCAGCTTCCAGCAGCAATATATACAGCCTCGGCCATTGAATTTGAAACTGTTTGCTGTTTCTTGCTGTACCATGAGGCTAGTCTGCTACCTAGGAATTGACAACTCCCTGAGGTGCTTTTCCTATCAACAACACTTCCTGCGTAATCTGAATCTGTATATCCAACAAGGTTAAAACCAGATTCTTTAGGGTACCAAATATCTAGATTTGGTGTTCCCTTAAGATATCTTAAGATTCGTTTAACAACAACGAGATGAATATCTCTAGGCTCCGCTTGGAACCTTGCACATAAGCATGTAGCATACATAATATCTGGTCTACTTGTAGTAAAATAGAGTAACGAGCCAATCATACCTCTATAGCTTGTGACATCTACCTTAATGGAGTTTTCACATGGTCCAAGCTTGACAGCTGTAGTTGACGGAGTCCTTGCTGATGCAGAATCCTCTAGATTGTACTTTTTGAGGAGTTCCTTGAGATACTTGGATTGACAAATAAAAGTTCCATCTAACTTTTGATTTACTTGTAATCCAAGAAAGAACTTCAGCTCTCCCATCATGCTCATTTCAAATTTGCTGTGCATTAACTTAGCAAATCTCTTACAGAGATTATCATTAGTAGACCCAAATATTATATCATCTACATAGACTTGGACTAATATAGTATCATTCTTATGCTTTTTAAAAAAGAGAGTTTTGTCTATGACACCTCTAATAAAGCTATTTTCAATAAGAAATTCAGAGAGAGTGTCATACCATTTTCTCGGAGACTGTTTGAGTCCATAGATAGCCTTGAAAAGAAAGTAGACAAAATCGAAATGATCTGGATCTTCAAAACCAGGAGGTTGCTCTACATATACCTCTTCATCTAGCTTTCCATTCAGAAAGGCACTCTTGACATCCATTTGATAAACTTTAAAGTTAGAGAATGCTGCAAATGCCAGAAATATCCTGATGGCCTCTAGTCTAGCCACTGGAGCATAGGTTTCATCATAATCAATGCCTTCCGCTTGAGAATACCCTTTAGCTACCAGTCTTGCTTTGTTTCTTGTAACCATACCATCTTCATCTAGTTTATTCCTGAATACCCACCGAGTACCAACATCTTTCTTGTGTGTAGGTCTAGGTACCAGTTTCCAGACTTGTTGATGTTCAAACTGATTGAGTTCATCTTGCATAGTAATCACCCAATCTGGATCAGTCAGTGCTTCCTCAATCTTCTTAGGTTCCATCTCAGAAAGAAATCCTGAGAACAGACACTCATTTTGAGTAGCACGTCTAGTTCTGACTCCAACATCTGGATCACCAATAATCAACTCAAAAGGATGAGCTTTATTCCAGACAGTCTGTCTTGGAAGATTTGATCTTGATGATTCGCCTTGAAATTGATTGGGATGTTGTATCCTACTAGTTGATCCTTCAGCATCTCCCCCTGAGTTGTTGCCATGTTGACTTGAAGATTCTCCGTCAGTACCAGTGGTATCTCCATTGTTGCCAAAGTTTCCATCACCATTACCTTGAATATCATCATGATTAACAGGTTCTTCACCAGCAACAACCTCAGGTTCTTGGTCATGTTCTGATTCTGAATCTGACATGTCATCAAACTTCAGTTTCTCAAAAGGATCTTCAGTTTGGATACTATGGATTTTAGTATCATCAAAGGTAACATTGACACTTTCAGTTACTTTGTGTTGATCAATGATATACACCCTGTATGATCTTCTTCCATATCCAACAAAAATACCCTCATATGCCTTTGCCTCGAATTTACCACGACGATCATCTCCATCCTTAAGCACGAAACATCTGGCACCAAATACATGAAAGTATTTGATAGAAGGTTTCTATTCATTCAAAATCTCATAAGGAGTTTTCATGAAGTCTTTGTTGATTAGAGTTCGATTCTGAGTATAACATGCAGTATTGACAGCTTCAGCCCAAAAGTACATTGGAAGACCTGATTCACTTAACATCGTTCTTGCAGCTTCAATCAATGTACGATTCTTCCTTTCTACCACTCCATTTTGCTGAGGGATTCTAGGAGCTGAAAATTGTCTGGTAATCCCTTTGTCTGTACATAATCCATTGAGAAGTGAATTCTTGAATTCTGTTCCATTATCTAACCTTATTGCTCTAACAGGGACATTAGAATCTAACTCGATCAACTTGATATGATCAATCACAACTTGTGGTGTTTCATCCTTCGAGTGAAGGAATAAAACCCACGTATACTTGGAATAGTCATCAACTATCACAAGACAGTAACACTTCTTTGACATCGAAAGGACATTAACTGGTCCAAATAAATCCACGTGCAATAATTGCAGAACACCAGTTATGGAGGATGTGTCAGTGCCTCTGTGACTTACTTTCTTTGACTTTCCTTTCTGGCAAGCCTCACACAGTCCTTCTGGGGAGAATTCCAGCTGAGGCAGACCTCTGACCAATTCTCTTTTGATAAGAGAATTCATTGTTTTGAAATTGAGATGAGAAAGTCTCTTGTGCCATAGCCAACTCTCATCAGACGATGCCTTTTCATAGAAACAATTGACTTCAGGATTGCTTCCAGAGTTCATGTCAGCTACGAACAGATTTCCTTTCCGGATTCCCATCAAAGAGGGTTTTTCATTTTTCTTGTGCAGAATCTGACACTTCAGCTTGTCGAATAAAACATTTTAGCTGTTGTCACAGAACTGACTAATGCTAAGCAGATTATGTTCAAGTCCTTGCACAACATACACATTTTTAATGATAACATTTCCAGCTAGCAAACTGCCATATCCCTCAGTTAAACCTTTGCTGTTATCTCCAAAGGTAACCACTGGGCCAACTTTCTCAACCACATTTGATAGCAGGGCTCTATCTCCGGTCATATGTCTTGACGATCCGCTGTCAAGAATCCACACTACCGGTTGTACCTGTTTAATGCCCTGCAATACAAATGGATTAGACCTTCTTCATAAGTTTCTTACTAAATTCTTCCCTATGGCGAAGACAGCTGCACTCAGGAATACTATTACTCAATTTGCGCAGCAAACGGGAGAATCGCTATGTGAATCTTGGGAGCACTACAAGGAGATGCTTAGGAAGTGTCCTCATCATGGAATTAGGTCAGAAATAATTTTTCAAGGTATAGTTCTTTGATGTTATAAAGAGTGGTTGCAGTATAAAAGTTTCTGTGTTTTTAAACAATTTTGTTTCAGTGTTTGGTGTTCGGTAGTTATACTTTTGGGGAGTAGTATCATATTGGTGTGATTCGATATATGAGGATCAACAAATGATGGTTTACAAAGAATAAGGCCTATAACTCAAGATCAAGAAAGAATCAGGGTTCAAGGATAAGTGGTTTAGAACACTTGCATTATAAAACAGGAGTTATGTTTAATAGTAGTGACATGTTGTGAAACAGTTCGAAAATATTGGTAATATGTCTTGAAGAAAAGTTCAGAAATACTTGCCTTACAATGCTTTACAACTATTACTGATCAACTCTGAGCCGACTCTGCTGCTCAGGTTCTAACGTCCAACTCCTAGCTTCCATTAGATTTCGACTTCGACACTTAGGTCTTTCTGTTGAAACTCTATTGAGCTCGTCAACTGACCACTATGTTATCTTTAGTCCATCGTCCACTTTCAGGTTCCCGACTATAACCTACAGGGTCGAAATACCCTACATTAGACATCTAGGTATGCTTGACATATCCTCGATACTAATTCTTACCCAACGATATTCAAACCTGACTTGTAAGTATATGGATTATTATAATATAACAACACACCCAACAGTCAGGGTTCACATTCTCGAGAAATCGGTTTGGTGTTTGTTTTCCGAAAATACGTATACTTGTAATTTTACAAATCAGGGTTATGGATTTTTAACAAATTATTTATCACATCGTGCAGCCAGGTTTCATATAGAACACATATATATCTATATAACCATTTGACGTCCCGATAATCGTTAGATACGCGCCCGTATTGCTGTAGGTAATTTTTTTCCAGAAATTGGGCAGCGCCTCCTCTGTTTATCGGGCTACCCGTCGAAACATCAACCGACGTCAATTCAATAACAGCAATCCAATTTAACACACGACAATCAATCCCAACTCACAAATTCCAATTATCGATACAATTTAATAATCATAACCAATTCAACCACCCTGATTTCATATTTACTACGTACTAATTTGATCCAGAATAAAACACCACACGAATTTTATATATTTAAAATATTAGGACTCAGAAATAATCATCACAGTCCACCGTCAGCTCACGAATGTTCATCGCTGACGGCGGCGAATTTCGGAGGTACCCGATTCGGATGCCATTCACGAATATCACCAATTAATTTGTAAGTTTCAAAAATATGATCCGAGTAATTACAGAAACTTATTCGAGATATCATATCAAATAATTCGAGTAAATATCTTAAATATTTATCGAATAGATCACCAAATTAACTACTCGAATTTCGTCTGAAATAATAAAAGGAATCAGCCATCGGAATCAATACACGGCCGCGCGTGCATCAACAACATAAAGAACCGGAACCAAAAACGGAAAGAAACAAGAAGCCGGCCGGAAAAGAAGGCCAACAAGCAGTAACAACATCACCACACACTGAACCAACACCATCCCTACCATCCATGAATACATGCACTGATATACGCATATATACACATACGCACACAGGTACAAAATGCATACATAGTGGCCAGAAAGGAAGAACAAGGTAGCCCAATACTGCAATTACCGAAAATAGGCACAACAGGAGGCAATCGTCGAAGAGCAGGAAGGAGGAGACGAGGAACAGAGATAAAACCAAGGTGGTAAGATGTACACGGGGGGAAAGGGGTTACAGGGGGTAGTGGTTTTCTATTTTATTATATATTTATTTATTTTTTATATGATGTACGATCAATGCAGTACACATAATAGTATAACTGGTAGTACAATTCATGTAATTCAAATACGTATATTGAAGATTCTAAGACCCGGTTAATCCCGAAATTCAAAACTAACGGACAAAGGTGTACGCGAAAATATTTTTTGAAAATTATGAAAATAATCTTAAAATGTTACAAATATCCCGAAGTTAATAAAAACATGAATTTTGAAATTTTAAAAGGATTTTTAAAATACACTTTATATTCGCTTTTATCAATGAAGCGAAACAACGAGTGCGTGAAATTAATCCCGAAAATTTCCAAAATAATTTTAAAATTCTCAGAATATTCCAAACTTAAATACATATGAGTTTCATAATTTTTGAAGAATTGTAGAATTAAATATGGATTTTACAAATAAAAGCATTCAGAAAATCATTTAAAGATAAATATTTAATAAAATATTGATTTCTTAATTTTATAAAATCCTAAAAATAATTATTGTAATTATAAAATCATAAAAATAAATTTTGAAACATTCCCAATATTTATGCAAATAATTTGCACCAAATCTACTTTTGAAAATGAAAACAATCCAACACGACTCCATAATTAATCACACGAACAACCCGGTATATTATAAATTACACCTATATAATAATCAACCAACACAGAGCGGTCAAAACCAATACACATATTTTATTTAATAATTTCTGTAATAATCACATATTTAAATAATTCAAAAACACATGAGTCGTTATATCATCTCCCCCTTAAAAGGATTCTGTCCTCAGAATCTGGTCTAACTAATTAAGTGAGGATATTTGTCAAGCATATCTGACTCAAATTTCTAAATAGACCCCTCTACTCGAGGGTTCAAACATACTCACACTAGGTATGCACTCATTTCCAAGGACTTGCCTTTAACGATCAAGAATTTGGATTGATTACTATATGCAGAACAACTTGGACAAGAGCCCCATTGGCTCCTGATCAATTACTTAATTCAAACCCAATACTTATCACTTTAATATTGACAAGTAAAATACATTAGGTATACACACTGGTGTGACGGTCATATCATTCACGAACAACTTTATATGTATTTATCCATGCCTCGAATGGTTCACTAATTTTAGGACTTATCATGTCCCTTCTACTTAGACTTATCCAGTTTCTTATAAGACGACACTTTTACTAACACTACTGGTCCTATTTCTATATTCATATTCTTTTTCAATATAATTTTGCCTTCTTTCTTTGTCTACTCTAAGCTGCTTCAATCAATATTACTACGTTCTTGATGTGCTGAATTAACTTTAGAATTTGACAACTTTCTTTCTCCCATTTTATTTCAATAAAAATGGGGACCTACACTTGCGTTCACATGAAGCTTAATAAAATGGCATTCCAAAGCTGACATTGCTGATAAATGATCGTTCCAGTGTTTCCTTAAAACTTCACCTCTCAACATATCTTACATTTCCTAAATCATTTCCGTACTTTGATTCTCCGTATAAGGATATTAGACGGTGCTCATTTTCCACTTGGTTTCTAATCGTTTAAGCATCTCTTATCATTTTTCATCAATTAAGGCTGAAAAGTAGTCTTATATATTCACGTATTATCACCCTTAAGTATTTAAGCTTCAGATTCCACTCTTTCCCATTCGTCTATTAATTTCTCGGTGGTCTTAATTACATCCAATCTTCTCTGTCGGCATAATGCATCTGTTACCATACATCTTTGCTTAGGTAGTTGTTAATAGATTAATTAAAATCTTTTGTTAACCCTAATCAAAATTTCATTTTTGAAGACTCAACGTATAGTTGTTTTCCTTCTGATTTTTAGAGAAAAATCCTTGGGCATCCCACGCAGACTATCTTATTCCTTGAGTAGCTGAGGATGTTACCAATAAATACAGTTTACTTATCCAAATACTTCTTATACACCACATTTCTTAATTCTTTATAGCCATCTGATACACTTGTCATTTCACATAACGTCACCAGAGCTTACAATGCTCTGAACTGACTTTAATTGTAATCTCTGATATTTTCTCAAGTCAGATCTTAAGTTAATTCTCAATACGTAACACACTTCTTAAATTAGGTCTTATAAGTAATCAATCCTTTATAGGGTCTCACTTCTTCTTATTCATTATTTTGTTAAACTCCCGTTAATCAGTACATAATCTCATAATTTCATTTCTTTTCTCCAGCAACATCACTGATACATTTTACGATTTGCTTCTTGTAAAACAATTCCTTGGTCTTCCTTATTCACTAGGCCTCCGATACTTTGTCTTAATTCTTTGACATGTCCAATACTTCCCAGTATATTTTGAAATTCTCTTCTTATACCTGGTTATCACTATTTTTTATTAAATTTCCGTATATCTTGACATTTCTTCAATAAATTAAATACTTTATATTGTGAATTTCCCGTGGAATCTCATTTCTTAATTTTTCTACTTGTAGCATCCAAGTGTTGGAAGAAAACCTAAGAATATCATAATCGTCCCCCTGAGCGTATGGATTTCCTCTTACTAACTACTAACCTCGTGATCCATTATCTTCTCTTGACATCTCCTTATTTTTCCCTTAACATTTCAACTGAAAGGTCATACTATCCATCCTTGCTTCTTTTGGATTATAACCTCCGACTTCCAATTCTAGCTTCTAAAATTCCCTAGAAAATTCTTCCGGTATAGAGTCTATGTCCGTTATTGCTTTCCTTTATCTTTGCTTTTCCTTGTGAATACATACTTCAACCTCTTATGGCCCGTATAGGTCCTACACCTTTCTCCATACCTATCATGTTTCTCAATCTTTCAAAGCGGATATTATTACTGTTAATCCCACATTATGAGTAGGATACTTCTGCTCATAAGGTTTCGGTTGTCTGGATGCATATACACTAACTCTATTGTGCTGCATCAACATACATCCTATTCCCTAATGAGAAGCATCACTATAAACTACCAAACCTCCTTGATACTTTTAAATTAATAAAACAGGTGCTGAAACCATTCTTTCATTTAACTTCGCAAAACTTTCCTTCACCCTTCTCCACTTCACAAAACTTCTTATTTTTCTTGATTAGCTTCATCAAAGGTATTGCAGTTTTAAAGAATTCTTGCGCAAATTTGCAGTATAACCGGTTCATGGTAAAACTTCTTACCTTTGCTGGTGCTTTTGATCTTTCTTTATTCATAGTGACTTTAATTTCTGCTGGATCTCCTTTGGTCTCCTCCTCTCTGACTATTCATGCTTCCTACCATCAAAACTTTCACCTTGTAAACCTTTCATGCAACATCTTTCTTCTTCGACTCCCCAATTGTCATTAAATGCTTCGCATGGTCCTCCGTTGACTTTAAGTAATATAATTACAACTCATCCAGATATTCCTTAAAGATTATGTCCATAGGTTCAATCTCCAATTGGTAACGCCTAAATCTTAAATTAATTTTTAGAAAATACATTGCTTCTTCTATTTGATCAATAAATCAGTAGTTCGAGGTAACAGATACTTACTCTTGATAGTAAACTTGTTGAGCTTTCTTTAGTCGACGTATAATCTCATACTTCCATTTTTTTATTAACAAATTAATACCGGTGCACCTCATGGGATCCACTGGGTTTAATCACTTCTTCTTCTAGCATCTCTTGCATCTGCTTTGCTAACTCCCTTATTCTAACTGGTGCCATTTTATATAAGACCTTGGTCAATGGCTTCGTCTCAGGTGCTAAGTCAATCAAGAACTTCATTCCTCTACCTGGAGGAATATCGATAACTCATCTGGAAACATATCCTGAAACTCCTTAATTTCTATTAAATCTTCAAATTTTTATTTGCTTCTGACTTTTATGTATCCCATAATCACCATAATGCTCATATCTTGATCACCGTAATCATTAACAAATTCTTAACCCTCATTTTTCCTTTATACCTCATCATACTCTCATTTAACGTCTTCAGGACTATCTCTTCATCATGACGGTTTGTCTGGGCATCATGCTTCCATAGTTAATCCATTCCTTAGAATAATGTCAAGTCCTCTTGTTTCCCATGATATCAATTCTTTATAACTTATTGCCAGAAATCTCAATTGCATCATTGGTATTCACTTATGTAACAATTACACGTCCTTGACTTTCTAGTCCTTTAATCATAATCTTATCAATTTAATAGAGCAATTCGTCATCAACAAAACCTTGAGAGATAAACAATTAAGTTTCTCTCACATCTTTTAATACTTTAACGCATAAGGTATTTACCATAATCATCCATGTTATCACGTGCATATTCTGAACAACATATTTCTTAGGAAAATCGCATATTCTCGTCCTAAAAAACGTATTCCTTATTGGAGTAGATTCCCTTGATTCTTAGTGGATCCTTCACTGGGGCTAGTGATTTGCAATCCTCGCCAGGTGCCCTTATTTCCTTCCCATGCATAAGACGTAGATGGAACTTCGTCCACTTAATTAGGATACATTGATTTCTGTTTGAAAACCTCTTACATAGAACGATAATACAATGAAACGACTAGAAGGATTCAAAGTTCAACGAAATTAGAGTTGAAAAGAAAGAAGAACAAGGATTTGAATATGAATGAGACAACCACATTGGTACTTAAGATGGCCAGTCTTTCGTACCATATGGCATACAACATATGATTAGGTGGCGTCCCACCCGACTCTTCGTCATTCTAACAAAGTGTCTCATCATAACACTGTTTGTCCCAATCAGAAAGCAAAACTTGAGGGAAGCAAATCAATTTGAAAGGAATGAAATATCTTCCTTTTTGATATCATTATAAAGAATTAAGAAAAGAAGTTCATACATTTTTTTTAGGAATTAAAAAGGAATATACGCGATAACATTGAAGACAAGAACAATACCACTGGTCACCATCCACATTTCATTTGTATTCATCTTTCGAGCTCATTCGATCATATCCCAATTGCGTCATATAACAACTTTAGAAAGTCCGCTGAAATGTCTTCGCAACCAAGTATTATAATGAATTCTTACTTGCTAAATTTTGCGTCTTTAATATCGCACTTTCACGTATAATACCTTAACAATTCGATCATAATGGCGCTCATACCTGGTAACTTCGAGATTCCTCTTTTAATTTGGAATAACCATGAATTGTTCAGCATAGCGATCCTTTTTGCTAATAATCTTTTTCTTTTAGAAGGGTCTGGAAATCTTTCCAATCTCTTTCGATCACACCCATGCTCTTTTTAAATCAATGAATTCTTTAACTCTAATGGTCTCTGCAACTAGATAAATAATTACTCCATACACGGGTTCTATTGTTAATCTTATCAACAATACTTGCACCTTACTGTTAGGAATAATCATCTTCTTCATAATCGCAGGTTACTTCGTTCTTGGAATTAGCAATACTAGGTCTGAAACAGCATCTCTTCAGGTAATCCGGGTTTTCTAGCAAACAAGAAACTCAAGTAGTAAATTAACAACCAATGTTTAAATATCATTTTATTCAAAAAGGCTTTTGGAAATTTTGTAAGGAAAATCTTTTTCGAAAACTTGTTAAAAATTTTGAAAATCACAAATCTGGTTGTTCTTACTATATGAGTTGGTTGTTGTCCTTCCGACCTATAACAAGATACCAATTTTAAAAAAAAAACAATCACATAAAGGTCCGTTCACTTCGATCTACCTTTTCTCCTTTATCGAGTCCACTTACCTTCCTTAATCGATGAAACTTCAATTGTTGTCGCACATTATCTTATTCGTAGCTTCACATCAAGGCTCCCATTTATTATCGTTACAGTAGTTAAGTAGAACAGGCTATCCAATAGTCAACAAGTCTATTTCTTAGAACAAAATTTGCCCGTATCACATCATATCACTACTTTACATATCGCATTTATCATATCATCATCATTTAATTTCACAAAAATTCCAGGTTTATACTTTTCTCTCTTACTCTTTCAAAATTCATCTAGTTCATCCCATAATTATTCACAGGTGGCTTAGTCACTAAGGGCTTCTTTTAACCCGATAACAGCTATCCTCTAAAACACTTAAATCTCCTCTCTAAACTTCGTCTTACCTTTATTTATAACTCAAGCGCTCACCATTTACTGTAGCTCTCGAATCCATCGTCGTAGGTACAATCGCTTCATAGGACAAGTTCTAAACTGGGGGTATAGAACAAGATGTAGGGTAAACCAAAGAGATACGCTCACAGCCGAATGTCCAGTGAAAGAAGAATAAACAGATGGAAATTCTTGAATAGGTAATCTCGCATCAAGAGGTGGAGAAATAGCGTAGAATAGCTTGAAGAAGTGCATCCATTATAACAAAAGGTAGTGCCATTAATACTGATGGAGGAATAAGGTACAAATCCAATTTGAGAGAAGATGACGATCCTCAAACGGAAAGCTCCAAATGATCAAATGACATCGGGAAATCAGGATCTGCCATTGTCATTGTCTGGAAATCACCTCGCAAGCTGAGAATCCCGAATCGCAATATGAACTGTGCCGGAGACTTATGATGTAATCGCACTCATCCTCTCGACGTCTTATCTTTCTATTTCCTATTCCTAATCCTAACCTTCTACCCAATCCCGACAATCTAGGCTTGTTTCAGTGACTTATAACCTGTAGCTCTGATACCAACCTGTGGCGCCCTCCAAACCCGGGTCAGAAGTATGGGGTCCACAACACATTCACAATATATAAACCTATACATAAAATATTAATTGCAATGACCCTGTTTCACATAACCACGGATCACAACAGGTTAAAGTATGAAAACAAGCCACAATCTTAACCTTTATTACAATGTACAAAATCCCAACTAATTTAACTTACAATTGATATCAAAATCATTCTTACAATTTGACTATCTCTCTACCGCATGAAGCTTCTGCTAGCTCGATTCAACTCAACTGGAACCTTAGCCCGTACTTTGGACTGAGGAACTTCACTATCGTCCATATTATTTTCAACTGTAAAATATATAAAAGAATCGCAAGGGTGAGCTAACTAGCTCAGCAAGTCATAATAGTGATAACTGAGGTTAAACAATGATCAAATGAGATGATTCAAAGGAATCAAGTTTCTTTTTAACTCATCATTAGAATTGGATATTCATTTTAAGTTTTAAAAACCAAGGTTAGGCTGCTGATCAGTCACACACTAACCCCGAGCAAGCACACAACACTGCTCTAATTACTGGAGCCAAGGCACACATTGGCCTAACTTGACCATTGGTATGGTCTGACCATGAATCTGGTCTGCATATATAAAAACTATCCAATCCTAAAGCAGTTCAATATGATAAACAATATAATTCAATGAAACAAGTTCATAATCAACGATAGTTAAACACTTGAATAAAAGCATAAGGAAGTTATGGATATCTCAAGGGGATTTCAGGGTATGTATAAGAAATGGTTTTCAATTTGTACCAGCATCCGGTATTAGGTCAGAAATGATTTTTCAAGGTATAGTTCTTTGATGTTATAAAGAGTGGTTGTAGTATAAAAGTTTCTGTGTTTTTAAACAATTTTGTTTAAGTGTTTGGTGTTCGGTAGTTATACTTTTGGGGAGTAGTATCATATTGGTGTGTTTCGATATATGAGGATCAACAAAGGATGGTTTACAAAGAATAAGGCCTACAACTCAAGATCAAGAAAGAATCAGGGTTCAAGGGTAAGTGGTTTAAAACACTTGCATTATAAAACAGGAGTTATGTTTAATAATAGTGATATGTTATGAAACAGTTCGAAAACATTGGTAATATGTCTTGAAGAAAAGTTCAGAAATACTTGCCTTACAAGGCTTTATAACTATTACTAATCAACTCTGAGCCGACTCTGCTGCTCAGGTTCTAATGTCCAACCCCTAGCTTCCATTGGATTTCGACTTCGACACTTAGGTCTTTCTGTTGAAACTCTATTGAGCTCGTCAACTGACCACTATGTTATCTTTAGTCCATCGTCCACTTTCAGGTTCCCGACTATAACCTACAGGGTCGAAATACCCTACATTAGACGTCTAGGTATGCTTGACATATCCTCGATACTAATTCTTACCAACGATATTCAAACCTGACTTGTAAGTATATGGATTATTATAATATAACAACACACCCAACAGTCAGGGTTCACATTCTCGAGAAATCGGTTTGGTTTTTGTTTTCCGAAAATACGTATACTTGTAATTTTACAAATCAGGGTTATGGATTTTTAACAAATTATTTATCACATCGTGCAGCCAGGTTTCATATAGAACACATATATATCTATATAACCATTTGACGTCCCGATAATCGTTAGATACGCGCTCGTATTGCAGTAGGTAAATTTTTTCCAGAAATTGGGCAGCGCCTCCTCTGTTTATCGGGCTACCCGTCGAAACATCAATCGATGTCAATTCAATAACAGCAATCCAATTTAACACACGACAATCAATCCCAACTCACAAATTCCAATTATCGATACAATTTAATAATCATAACCAATTCAACCACCCTGATTTCATATTTACTACGTACTAATTCGATCCAGAATAAAACACCACACGAATTTTATATATATAAAATATTAGGACTCAGAAATAATCATTACAGTCCACCGTCAGTTCATGAATGTTCATCGCTGACGGCGGCAAATTTTGGAGGTACCCGATTCGGATGCCATTCACGAATTTCACCAATTAATTTGTAACTTTCAAAAATATGATCCGAGTAATTACAGAAACTTATTCGAGATATCATATCAAATAATTCGAGTAAATATCTTAAATATTTATCGAATAGATCACCAAATTAACTACTCGAATTTCGTCTGAAATAATAAAAGGAATCAGCCATCGGAATCAATACACGGTCGCGCGTGTATCAACAACATAAAGAACCGGAACCAAAAACGGAAAGAAACAAGAAGCCGGACGGAAAAGAAGGCCAACAAGCAGTAACAATAGCACCACACACCGAACCAACACCATCCCTACCATCCATGAATATATGCACTGAGATACGCATATATACACATACGCACACAGGTACAAAATGCATACATAGTGGCCAGAAAGGAAGAACAAGGCAGCCCAATACTGTAATTACCGAAAATAGGCACAACAGGAGGCAATCGTCGAAGAGCAGGAAGGAGGAGACGAGGAACAGAGATAAAACCAAGGCGGCAAGATGTACACGGGGGGAAAGGGGTTACAGGGGGGTAGTGGTTTTCTATTTTATTATTATTTTTATATGATGTACGATCAATGCAGTACACATAATAGAACAACTGGTAGTACAATTCCTGTAATTCAAATACGTATATTGAAGATTCCGAGACCCGGTTAATCCCGAAATTAAAAACTAACGGACAAAGGTGTACGCGAAAATATTTTTTGAAAATTATGAAAATAATCTTAAAATGTTACAAATATCCCGAAGTTAATAAAAACATGAATTTTGAAATTTTAAAAGGATTTTTAAAATGCACTTTATATCCGCTTTTATCAATGAAGTGAAACAACGAGCGCGTGGAATTAATCCCGAAAATTTCCAAAATAATTTTAAAATTCTCGGAATATTCCAAACTTAAATAAATATGAGTTTCATAATTTTTGAAGAATTTTAGAATTAAATATGGATTTTACAAATAAAAGCATTCAGAAAATCATTTAAAGATAAATATTTAATAAAATATTGATTTCTTAATTTTATAAAATCCTAAAAATAATTATTGTAATTATAAAATCATAAAAATAATTTTTGAAACATTCCCAATGTTTATGCAAATAATTTGCACCAAATCTACTTTTGAAAATGAAAACAATCCAACACGACTCCATAATTAATCACACGAACAACCCGGTATATTATAAATTACACCTATATAATAATCAACCAACACAGAGCGGTCAAAACCAATACACATATTTTATTTAATAATTTCCGTAATAATCACATATTTAAATAATTCAAAAACACACAAGTCGTTATAGGTTGGGAGTACAGTCCAGATCCATGCTCGAAGCAGCATCAGGCGGAGCATTATGGGTAAAGAGCTATGAGGAAGCTTATGATCTAATTGAACTGATGGCTGCTAATGAATATCAGTATCCAACCCAGAGATGTCCACAGGGCAAGATAGCAGGAGTTCTTGAAGTGGATACAGTTACGGCTATCACTACTCAACTGAAGGCGTTGTCTATGAAGATCGATTCTCTGGCTAACTATGGTGTTAAGCAAATAACCAGTGTTTGTGAGCTCTGTGCAGGTTCACATGCGACGGAGCAATGCACTATATTTAGTGACTCAGCTCAGTTTGTGAGCAACTTTCAGAGATCGCAGTAACCAGTTCCAGACACTTATCATCCTGACAACTAGAATCATCCTAACTTCAGCTGGAGCAACAATCAGAATGTGATGCAATAGTCATTCCAGCAGTTTGGAAATAAGCTATTCAACCCTCCTGGTTTTCAGCAACAAATTACACCAAAACAACAAACTCATGGTGCATGTCTATCTTCGAATGAAAAATCTGAATTGGAGGAGTTGCGGCTTATGTGTAAAAACCATGCTCTTATATGCCAAAGCGGGGCTGTTTCTATGAAGACTCTGGAGAACCAAATAGGGAAAATTGCTAATGCCTTATTGAATCGACCACCAGGAACGCTTTCTAGTGATACAGAAACAAATCCAGGCAAGAGGGTAGTTGAAGAACAGGTGAGTGCCATCACCTTAAGGTCTGGAAAGGTCGCAAGCCCCCAAATTCAGCAAGACGAAGAGCCTGAAAAATCTCAAGTTTCATAAAATGCAGTTGTGGCTGAAGAAGAAGTGCAAAAGGAAGCAGAGGTGGAACCAAGGAAGTCTACTGCGGAACACACTCCTCCTGAGGGTAATACAGGGGAGAAACAGATCTATCCTCCACCTCCTTTTCCTAAGAGGCTGCAAAAGAAAAAGCCGAATAAGCAGTTTGAGAAGTTTTTGGAGGTGTTCAAGAAACTTCATATCAACATACCTTTTGCTGAAGCTCTTGAACAGATGCCTAGCTATACGAGGTTTATGAAAGGTATTCTCTCTCGTAAAGTGAAGCTCGATGACTTAGAGACTGCTGCTCTAATGGAGGAATGCAGTGATGTGCTGCAACAGAAGTTGCCTCTGAAGCTTAAAGATGCTAGAAGCTTCACTATTCCTTGCACCATCGGAAACTTGTCGTTCAACAAGTATTTATGTGATTTAGGAGCTAACATACATGTCATTGCAACTAGCTGACCATTCCATCGCTTATCCACGAGGTATAGTGGAGGATGTGTTGGTCAAGGTGGATAAACTCATCTTCCCTGCTGACTTTGTAATTCTTGATTTCGAGGAAGATAAGAAGATTCCCATTATCTTGGGAAGACCATTCTTGGATACAGGCCGAACTATGATCGATGTGCAAAAAGGAGAGCTTATGATGAAGGTTCATGATCAGAAGGTCACTTTTAATGTGTTCAAGGCAATAAAGTTGCCCACAGCTAAAGAAGAGTGCTTTAAAGTAGAGCAATTGCAGGTTTTGAATGCACCACCGTGGAAGAGGAAGTTGGATATGCCATTCGATTCTCTTGGGTCAGCAGAGCTGAAAATTTCTCAGGAGCGTTTTGAACCATTTATTCAATAAGCTCCCACACTTGAGCTCAACCGAAAGCCAGATCACTTGAGTTATTCATTCTTAGGTGCACCTCATGATAAGGGGTTGGGATATATTTTTGATGATGTAGAGAGTGGCCGGATAGATCTTCCAGTGCCTACAGAGGGTTCTTCTCATGCGCCACATACAGTTGATAGGTTTGGTCTTGGTGATGAGCAGTACAGGCGAGTGACTAGGCGTATGGAGGCCATGCATGACATTCACAGTCATTTTGCTGCAGATTTGACACAGGCTTTGTGCACTATTTTACGAGACACTGGTGGTGAGGTTGATTGGTCACCTGATCCCCCACCCGAAGAGGGTGACTCTCCTGCTAATTAGGTATGCCTGAAATCCTTATTATTACCTTCAATGAGGACATTAAAAATTTTAAGTTTGGGGGTGATAATGTAAGGATTAGTAGTGTGTGTGTGTCCATATAGATTCATATTACATGTTTAGTTATAGTTCATTCATATTTTTGCATGATTGTTCATTTAGGACATATTTGTTTATTTTTATGTGATTTCATATAGTTGCATTTGCATGCATATTTAGTATGATCCCATAAGATGAACTATGATATTTGATAAGTAGATGTTGATTTGAGTGTGGTGATGACGAATAGAGGGATGTTTAAGTCTTAATAAATTGATTTTCATGCCAGAAACAAATATTTTCACAAAGTCTTATAGGGTTTCTTTTGATCTAGATCATGATCATACTTGTTTGTTATTGAGATTTAATCACTTGGTTATATTTAGAATTTGTGATGTTCTCGTAATGTCGTAAAAACACTGATTTTTTTTATCTGGAGAAAAACTTGGATTTTATTGCTAATTGTTTTAAGGCTAGGCGTCAAATGGCTAGTAGCCGGCTCATATTTTTATGAGTAGTCTAGGGTTGAATGAGATGGAGCGAAACGTACTCATTCAGAAATTATTGAAAAACAAGAAAAAAGAAAAAAAATAGAAAAAAAGTATGTGTTTATGCATAATTGATCAAGAGTGAGCTCTTTAATACTCGAGTTATTAAGTTCTAGGGGACTTTGTGCCTAGTGACCTAAGGCTTTTATAGTCTGGGATCCGCTAACCTAACGCTCACTACATGGGTATTATTGCAAAAATCTTTTGTGGACCTTATTCATTACACGGTCAAATAAGCATCTTTGCTATGTGTTCAATAATAGTGTGAATCCTTGTATAAATCTAGTAGAAAGGAGGTGTTGTGAGTCAAAATGCGTTTATTGTCTATTCTGTTTATAAACTTTTGATTTTTTTGATGATAGATAAGTTAAGGTTATTGATCTAGTATCGAGAGATATCTGTTAAGCATTCCACAAACGCACGTTTCTAGTTTGTGAGTTGGTTTGTGGGATTTATTCGAGCTCTGTTTTAAGTCATTGCATTCTTAGAGGCGTTGGCTTATTCATTTGGTTATGGTTATTTTGAGGGGATCGATTGCATTATCATTTAGTTGCATTCACGTAGTTGCATTCATGCATTAGGTTTGTTTTGTAGTTTTGAGTCTGTTTATACTTGAGGACAAGCATCAATTCAAGTTTGGGGGTGTGATAAGTGGATTTTATATCCACTTGGAACGCTTTATTACAAGCTTAAATTGGTGTTTTAGTCTCAAGTTGTTGGTATTTTGATGTGTTTTTGTGTTATTGCATTTCAGGTATCAGTTAAATGAAGAAATAAGCTTTTAAAGGAAATATGATAAAAAGTGATCACATTTGGAAGCCTAGGCCATTTTCTAGTTGTAGAGAATTTCGTTAGCTTCACATGGGCAGTTGAATCGCCTAATTCTGACAAGTAGAACTCAAGTTATGGCCAAAACAAGATTCATCAGAATTTTTTCCAGACAGGCTCCAGGCGCCTGCCTGGGATGTGGGATGGCCGCCCGGGAGCTGAGGCGGCCGCCTGAGGCGCGGCTGGTCGCTGATTTCGCTGAAAAAGCCTTTTTTGAGTGGAATTTGATGATTTTAAGGGTCCAGGTCCACTATGGGCGTATATATACTTTAAAAAAGGGTTTTCATCATCCGTGAAGATTGAGATACCAAGGAGAAGACCTAGAAGCACATAACAACTCTGAAAAAAAAGATCTTATTTTCAACTTGTGATTCTTTGAATTAATTGTAACTTTGGATGCTCATTTTTGTTCTTGTTGAACCTATTTCTCGTTTATTCATACTTTAATTATTATTCAGTTTATTAAGACCTTGTTTATACCATGCTTTTATTGGAACCCATGGTGACGATGAGTTCAATTATGGGCTAATCGTTATCATGGGATTCTAGCGGATTTTATTACGGATTTCAATAGTTAATTATTTTGATATCTTGGTGTGTGGTGATTGATTGATATCCTAGTATTGGTTGTGCTTATTCATCTTATGTGCGTAGCTAACATATAAGATAGCGTGTGAATCTCTATTGAAGTGACAGTGTATATAGAGGTTTAGAACTTGCCATGCTAGCATAGGTTCATGTATGTGTATGCATGATTCGTAGATAACTCTAACCGTTTTACTTGCCCTATGTAAACATTATGGATAACTTGTGCTTAAACCGTTATGTTGTCAAATTCTATAGACATATAGGGTCTCAATATAATTGGTGCCTATTCAGCTTCTATCTCTTTTGTGGATGTCTGGGAGAATGGTACTCGTGCAATGAAAGTTGGCGTTTATCAGTTTCGTGTTATCTGATTAGTGTCATAACCATCACATGCTAAGATTAAGAACAAAAAGGCTATTGAATGAAGTAGTAATGAAGTTAGGATCCCATGTTTGTCATATATAGTAATTCAACCTCAATTCTCTTAGTTAATGTTATTTAGTATAATCTCTTAGTTTAATAAAAACCCAATTTGTTATTTGTCTTAGCATTGAGCGATAACCATACATTGTTGCATAGGTGCATAAATTGAACTTAACCTAAACCAGTTTCTATGGGAATGAATCTGATTTATATCTTATACTACTTGCGAACGCGTATACTTGCGTGAATATTAGCGCGTATTTTCGCCCTAACACTGCCATCAACATTTTCCATCAAGGCATAGTTCACCTCATCTTCAGAATCTAAAGTGTCTGTCCAGCTTTTCTTCTTTGTGACAAGTGTCTTGCCTTTGTCACTCTTTTCTTTCTTGCAGTCAGGAGATATGTGGCCTCTTTCACCATAATTGTAGCATTTGACATTTGAGTAATCTCCTCTGTCAGACTTTCCTCCTCTGCCTTCAGATTTTCTGAATCCCTTCTTATCAAAACTTCCACCTTTCTTGAAAAACTTCTTTCCCCTTCTGAATTTCCTGTAGGCTATCTTTGTGATACCCTTCACCATAAGAGCACACAATTTCATTATCTCTTCATCAGCATCTACTTCAGGTAAACTTTCAATTTCTGAATCATCATCATCAGAACTTGATGATTCTGAATCAGACTTTGTGATGAGAGCTTTTCCTTTGCCTTTCTTTGAGACAACCACTTTAGGGAATTCCTCCTCAGCCTTAAGAGCAACTGTTGTTGACATTCTCCCTTGTCTATTGCTTCTTTGATCCATCTCAAGTTCATAAGTCTGGAGCATACCATAAATTTGATCAAGAGTAGTTTCATCAAGAGCATAGTTGTCTCTTATAATAGTAGCCTTCAAATCCCAACTTTCAGGAAGAGCTAAAAGGAATTTTAGATTTGAATCTTTAAGATCATATTCCTTGTCCACCAGTGACAGATCATTCAAGAGTTTGACAAACCTGTCATATAAGTTAGTTAATGACTCATCACTTTTTGAGTCAAAGTGCTCATACTCTTGAGTGAGTGTAGTCCTCCTGTTCTTCTTGATTACATCAGTTCCCTGACATCTTGTCTCTAAAGCATCCCATATCTCCTTTGCAGTCTTGCAGTGAATTACCCTATTTGACATGACATTATCAATGGCACTATGCAGCAAATGCCTTACCTTTGCATCCTTGGCAATAGATGAGATATCTTCAGCTATATACTCACTTTTCTCCTTTGGTACAGTCTTTGCTGGCTGATCTGCAACTACAACAGAGAGCTTGGTTGGCTTATGTGGTCCTTCATTAATTTTGTCAAGGTATTCTGGATCTATAGCTTCCAGAAACATAGCCATCTTCACTTTCCATATGGGATACTTAGAAGTTCTCAACATGGGAACCCTAATAGTCTCATATCGACTGTGGGTTTGAGTCTTTGGAGTTTCTTCAGTTTTGGCGGGCTTGGTTGGATTTTTTGCTTCTTCAGACATGATTATTTTGGATCTTTACTGTATGTGTGTTAACAGATAGGCTCTGATACCACTTTTTAGGTCACAAAATACTGTAGAAGGGGGTTGAATACAGTATAGAATACAATCAAATCGATTTAGAACACAAGTAACAGAAAACAGATGTATTCGATATAATAAACTCTGTTACAATGGAACTGTCCTCTCTCAGTGATGAATAAATATCACGAGAGCTGCTAGGTTACAATGTATGATCTTCTCGATAATGATAACACATATAGTGTAAAACCTATGTTTGTGTTTATATAGTACACAGTTACAAGATAACTTCTAACTGATATGGAATATAATTATGTCTACTAAAATATATCAATCAGATATCTTATATAATTCTTCTAGTCCTCTAACTCTTTTCTTGCATATCTTCTTCTTGTATTAGTCTCGATCTTCTAGTGTTAATCAGCTTCCTTCCTTAACTATAAGTCCTCCCTTACTTAAGTTCTGATATGACCTTAAGTCCTGATATGACATTAAGTCCTGACTTCCAGTAAGTACTGATTCCAGTAAGAACCGATATTTCCTGTTTGTTAAGATCTGAAAACTAAACATGAAACATATTAGAAATGACATCTCAAATATATCCAACAACCTGGAATACTTATGGAATATAAATATTCAGGAGGAAAGGCAAAACTAAGCTCAGATATAGTGCCACCAAAATCTTCAGCTCGGTGTACACTATAATAAGTTATCTCAGGACCAGGAACAATGTCAATAATTAGAGAGTTAAGATGATTGACTATTTGATTTGTTGGAGTTAATATAGCTCTTTCACTTAAGTAATCCGAGCACCTGTATTTTTTCAAAAAATCAGGATACGTCCATTGTTTCATATTTCCGACTGAATTACTCAACTCCGGATCACAAAAATCAGGTAGAATCAGAATGTCATCTTCCTCATAATCAAACAAAGCATCTGTTGGTGGTGAAATTTGATCATTACCAACTTTAAGCACCCACTCAGCAAAGCGTTTCAGATTTTTAATCTTTTCTTCACTTTGACCTTGATTTAACCTCATATTACGATGCAATTGAAATATCATCGAATGTTTCCAAAGAGGTGAGTTTGTTATACAGACAGATACAACATCCTCACAAGACCCAATAATTATTACAAGAAGTATTTTCCTGAAATCCCCTCCAAGCACAACAGTAATGCCTCCAAACAGCATATTATATCTTCTATGATCAACAACTCATATTATATCTCTTAGAGACTTGTCAAGACATTCAAAGGCATATATATAGGGGCTTCATCCCATATGATAAGGCTGGTATGCTTTATGATTTATGCTATGTCAGAATCATGAGAAATGGCACAGGAAGAACAATCATTTATCACAATTGGAATTTTAAATCGTGAATGCGCCGTTCGTCCTCCCGACATTAGTGTTGCGGCTATACCTGAAGAAGCAACTAGTAATACAATTAAGCCAAGAGATCTTAATTTATATATTATGGTTTTCAATAAAAATGTCTTTCCACATCCACCGTTGCCATAAAGAAAGAAAACCCTGCCAACCTTACTCTGCACACTATTAGCGACATCATTGAAAACTTGTAATTTTTCGGGATTACAATTTGGAAAAAGTTTGTGAAACTCTTCTTCCATTTCAGACAGGTTGTATGATATTTCATCAATCACCAAATTATTTATTCTGGTATGAAGAGTGTCCACAAGAGGTTAAGGTAGTTGCTTCAATTGTTTCAATGACTTTCCAATAGACCTCAACACCTTATCAGTCTCTATTAAAATGAAACCGTCACAAGTAAAATTATACGCGGAAAATGACTTTAAAATGAATAAATATATAAGACTTAGTACTGTTATATTTGTAAATATTTGAAATTGAAGACATTTGGATATATTTAAAAACTAACCAGCAAGAGCAAAATACTGAAGTTTCCTATCAGAGAAGATTGTATGTTCATTTCCAGCGATGTTCCCTCTTTGAATGATAAGATCATCAACCATATTATTCCAATGCTTTTCCCACAAAATTTTCAAGTTAGATACTTGAAAATTAACTAATATATGAACAAAAAGCTACATAATCTGACATGGTAATCCACTTATTGGACACTGTTCTAACACAACGTGCCACTCATTATCATCATCTAATAATCCATAATTCTTGCATGCATCTTTAAACGTCCTGTAATGTATACCATTTACAGTCTTCAGCGATTCAAAGGAAGTAGGACATCTTATGTTTGAAAGTAACAAACGCAAATACCACAACTCACCTGCAGTATAGTGTATATAATAGCCTACCAATTTGTCATCCTTTCTTCCATAAAGTCTACAATTTGTCAATCTCATTCCAAATGTAATGTTCTGGAATTTTGTCAAAAGTGTACTTTCTAGCATTTGGATCATTACAATTTAGATTGAAAAATGCTTCAAGCTGGCTGTGTTTATTCTTCTCACGGTGATAAACTTTAGCAAGGACTTCCGCCTTGAAAAAGTACAAATCCTCTCTCCATGGAGATGAAATTCTAAATGAAGCACGGATATAGACCAATAATGGATAGGAAAACAAAAAATTCGATAAGCCGCTTCAGAGGCACATATATACCGCCCATCAAAATAAGCATTGATCTCGTCAACAGGAGCTTCATCTTGGTTTCCTTTATCTACTCTTTGAGAGGTGATTTCGATAGTGGCACGATCATAGCCTTTTAGACAATATTTGAATAAATATTTCAAGCTATGTGCATGATAACATATCTCGACATTCATATGACATTGGTATTTAACCAACAGGTCCCTGTTGTAAGGTACGACCCATCCATTGTCAAGTTCACACTTTCCTTTTCAAACAGTGATCCCAATTTTACGCCTTCGATAAATTGGAAACTCGGACTGATCAAAGTAAGTCTCAAAATAGTACCTAACACTGAAATCCAGGATAATTAATTAATATATTAATTTTAAGAAAAGCAATAGATGTCAATGGAAAAAAATATTACTTGTTGGGGACATGTTTTGTGCATTTCATTTTGTTCATGCATGGTGATTTGGGATTCTGAAGACCACAGGGTCCATGCATCATTAAGGACTTCAAGGCAGCAAATCCAACAAGATCAGAAATAGGGTCAGGAAGCTCAGCAGATACAAACTTCTCAATATTTGACGTCAACTCCTTCTTTGATTTAACAGTCAACCAAATTAGCATATGCACATGAGGTAAACCTTTTTTTTGAAATTCAACGAAGTACATCACTGTAAATAATAAATTTTAAAAAAATTCCGTAACTCAGAAATGCAAACAATGTAATATATAGGTAGACATTTTTATATATTTTGGGGTACAAAAATACCTCCAATACAAGTTCCAAAAAAACTGTTCTTTTTTATATCATCCAATAGATGCTCAAGATTTAAATGGAACACGCGTGATATTATATCAGGAGAGTCTTGGGGAGAGCAACTAGGTATATATTTCATCATTTGTAAGATTTCATCCCAAAGTGGGTTGCATTTCATCGTGAGGAAAATGTCAGGATGTCCAACGAATCGACAAACAACAAGGGCATCTTGAAAATTTTGTTGCATGTACCTTTTAGAACTAAGAAAATTAGCAGGTAATATAAAACCTTTACAAACATTCGATGTTGTAGTCTCACCATTAACAAATTTCTTAGCAACAATACTGTATAAATCATTGTACAGATTTTGTTGGTTAGTACGCAGCCACCATAAAGTGCTTGCTCAACACATGAAAAAGCATCTACAACATACTGTTGATAAAATCTACCTGGTAAATGAACATGCAGGACTGCATATGTAATGTCATTGATTTAAATTTTATAACTACATAGATATAGTTTATCATTTAACACAAACAAAACAAAAATTTAAGCACACCTCCATGAATTCTGACTTGTAATTTATAGGTATATTATTCCATCATTGTTATTCTACATTTTCGAGCCAATATATGGAATTTCATTGTGGTATCCATCTTCACCAAGCGGAAAGAGAAGAGGGTATTGTAGTGCCATGAGCTTCGGATGAACACTGGTTATCCGTTCAAGATCATTGTTGGTCTTTTGTAGTATAATATCATGCTCACCGCATTTTGTGTCAATGTCGCCAATTATGATAGCTGCGATTTCGTTGAAAGGACCGATATTATTTGTACGGCCACTCTCAGAACAGTGAACTGTGAGTCTGATTGTCAAATCTTGTACAAGGTCATTTCTGAAATGATCACGGGCTTTGCAAAATCTCTTCACCAATTGGTCCATACTGTCCAACATTTGCACTAAACCTTCAACAACATCAACATCCACACCCTGACCATCATCAACTTTAATCCATTTTAATCTGTTATTTACCTCATTCTCAGTGTCATAAATGTAGAGCTGGTAAAATTTGGGATCCTCTCCCTTATTAGGTATTAGAGAGCCAAGCATGTGGTGATTTTGTCCATTCAGGCGATACACATAAGGAGCTCTACCAGAATTGATAGAGTAATCTACTTTTCCACTCATTGACGTAAATGAAAACATACAATTATATAAGTGTATGTTATGTTTGAAAGCAAGGCCCTCCTTTGGATAATTATAAAAATTCATCAAATACTCGGGAGTTGCGGGAGTGGATGGTAGTTTAATCGTACCTTGACCACAACATATACTGAATTTTGCAAGACCTTTCTTCACATGCTTGTTGGCCCTTTCTTCCTTCCACATTACAGCTTTACACTTCGAACAAAATTCAGTTGAAGGTCCTAATAAAACATAAACTTGAGGAACTGTAAAAGTAAGGTTTCAAATTAGGTTTATTAAATAATAAAACACAACTTGAATGTACAACAATAAAACATGTAACTTGTAAAACTAGAAATGTCAACATCTTCAATCATCGTATCATCAAAATCAATATTTGTAACAAAAAAATAAAGGAAGGAATGGCATTTTCTAATTTCCCAAAAAGGCAAAATGATAATTACTTACAATCGTCCCAAAATAACTCAGCATCATCATGTTGCGGTATGCAATTAGTTGTATACTCTCCATCTAAAAATGCGACATTGTTATATTAAAACTGATAAACATAACTGTATGAATGCTTAAGAAATTTATGGTTATAACCTGTACTATCATGATCATTGCTCGAGAAATCTTGTTAAAAAGAAATAGACCTCGACACCCCAAATACATTGGGGTCTATTTTGCATTGCTTCCGTGTGCGAAAATGTTCATTGGATAGGCAAGCTTCTACAAACCAAATAAAGTAACAAAATATATAAATAAAACATTAAATCAACAGTTCTCTTTTAATCTAACAATTATATTATTACGATCACCATTTTGTGGAATATTATTTGTGAACTCTGTATAATATTAGAGTCGATTATAAATATACTTAATGATTGTACATTTGTGTGAATGGAAATTTCTGCATTATAAATTGCTTTATGTAGAATATAAATTTTTCAAAGCAAGAGTTTTATTAATTGCCCTTATTTTTGATTTATAAGGAATATTCTATACCTTGGAAAATTTTCTTTTAAAAAATTATTTCATTCATAAATTTCAAAAGTGATCTCATAAAATTTCAAAAAATCCAAGTTATTTTATGGTATAAATTTCATAATTTTTTAACTTTTATTTTTTTTATAAAAAAAATCTTTGAAAATTAGTTGCTTAGTAATTATCAAATTACATTGTTACCCTTGCATGCAAATACTCTTCCATTCAACTAAGGGGCAAAGAAGGCATTTCCAACCCCACTCACTTTCATTCTACTAGCCAAGTTACCACTTTGTCCTTGCATGCAAATCTACCTAACTTTAGCTAGAAGGTTACTCTTCTCATTTCCTAAATCCACTCACTTTTGGTCAAATCAAAAGCATAAAAACCCAAGCAAGTATGATGATCACTCCACTTTCACTCCACCATTCCACCCCCTCCATTCTCCTCTTTCCCCTCTCGGCCCTCCTCCCTCTCGGCTCTTTTGGCCAAGCCCCTCCCCCTCTTTCCTTTCATTTTTCATTCAAGCTTCTATCTCCCATTCAAGTAAATGTTAATTCTTATATCTTGATCATATATAATCCAAAGAGTTTTGAGTGAAAAGTTTAAGTTTTGAGTTTTGCATGTCAAAGTTTTAGTTGAAACTCAAAGTACAATCTTGATTCTCATGGATTTAAGGTTGTATTTTGAGGGAACTACAAGGAATGGTGATATTCCAAGTCATGAGAATGAGGCTCTTGATTTTAATGGTCATTTCCCTTCCATTTAATTCGGCCATGACCTTGAGGGAGCCGAATGAATGGTTCTTGAGGTTGTTTTGTTGCCTTGTTTCATTCTTATATATTTTTGGTGGTGATAACATGAATTTTGTAGCAAAAAACTTGATAAAACCCTTTACATGCTAAGTGATCATTTAGTTATAGCTTATGCTAGGCTTGCATGTTGATTTTATCATAAAATATATTTTGGAAACCATATTGTTTTGGTTTGAATATTCGAAGGCATGCATGCATGTAAACCACTCATGATTTTCGAAAGTTTTTGATCATTTGGATTGATTTTTGTTAGTAAGCCTTAATTTCAGTAGGGTTAAGATATTAATCTTGATTTGTGCTCCTTGATATGTGATGTTAATTCGTATATATTTATAAAGAAGATATAACTTGTCATTTTCAAAAACTTGATGACTTGTAATTTGTGTAATGTGTTAACTTTTATTTTGCTATGTTGCATCTTAGGTAAGGATGATCTGCACTAATCTTATTTTGAGTTTAAGGGAGTTAGTTCAGTATAACACCTTAGTTAAGGTTTGGTTTGGGTTTTTGGTTGTTGTTGGTTGGGTTTGTTAAGTAAGAACCTTGGTGAAAGGAGAGTATTAGTTTCTGCAGAAAATCAGTTTGGTACCCTGAGATTTAGAGTGAGATTTGACCTTGTATTTGTTGTGCAATTTGAGGCCCAAGCCACCAGAAGCTAGAAATAGGAGTATACAATAGGTTTTAGGTGTTTGTTGGAGGTTTGTAAGACGTTTGGTTAGGTGCACGAGTGGAAACACCAAATCTGTCCAGCAGAGGACAGTTTTGTTGCAACTTAGAAATGGGAAATTTTGACCATGTCATAGGTAGGCCCTCATTAGGCCCTATTGGGACTTAGTTAGAGGGAATGTCAGAGGAGTTTTTCCAACCATAGTTCATAGGATTTGAGTTAGAATAATGTGTCACAAGTTAGTTCAAGTCAGGTCCTTTTTCTGCCCAGAAAAACAGGGGAGTCATGGACTTTAAGCTTAGGCCTAGGGAGGCTCAAGCTAGGCCCTTGATCCACATCAAGTTTGGGAGTTGCATTATGATCAAAAGAGTCTAGTGTAGAAGTTTTGAAGGAAAATTTGAAGTGTAAGAGTGTCAAACGCACCCAAGAAACCTTAGATGTCATTCTGAAATTTACCATAATAAGCACCTTCACTTACCACATAGTTTTAAAGCACTTATGAGTGAGGCCTAGGTTGACCACCATAGTTTAAAGATAGCATAAAGTCAGTAAAGTGAAAGGCCCAAGTTAGGGTCAATAGGAATTGGATGGTTTAGTAAAGGCACTTCGAGTAGGAAGCCAAAATTTGGAGATTTTGTCTAGTTTAGCGACCAAGTGACTTAAGTATGTGGAGCGAGATCATCCAAGCCTAGTGATACAATATGGCATGTGTGATATTATTTGGTACTTAAATATGGTATGTGAGCATATGTGGCTATGTGTACTATTATGTTATAAGGTGATAGTAAATTGCGTGTATATAGGCCTAAGTGCCATTGTGTTTAATTTCGGTTTGCAAATAGGTTGAGTTGGTGAGAATATATTATAATGAGGTTATTATTATTTGTGTAGGATCTCGAGACGAGGGCAAACTTGCCATAAAGGTCGAGTAATTGCTCCTATCTACCAGTCCAGTCCTGCCTTTTTCAAGGCAAGTGATTCAACCTGCCTTTTTTTCCGTTTACACTACAAGTGTGTGATAACTAGTTCCTATATATGATGCGAGTATTCTGATTTACCTTGATATACATGAACCAAGTGATTTTCAAATCTATCTTCGTATTATATAGAAATACCATGAACCCTCAAGTGTCTATTGTAAGTAATTTAACCTTATTTGAAGATTGTTATGCAAGTAGATCAAAATGTCATATTATGCTAGTATACCAAAATAATTGTGATGTTGAACCATGTGTAAGTTATACTCAGTAACCTCAGCTTGAAGCTTAAAAGCCCGTCATTCCTTAAAGATTGTTAATGATTGTTTGATAACCATATCCTTACCCCTAAGCGTGATACCCTGTTATACCTTGAGTTGATGATCACTTTCTTTGTATTTTAATACCTATATCATACCTGGAACCAGTGATGCTTATCTTCTTGATATTTTAATACCTATACCTTATTTGAAACCATTGCTTTAAGCCTAATCTGGCATTACTCTTTCATATTATCAGATAGCCTTACTAAATCTCTTTGTCAAAGTCCTTGTAAATAGAAACCTTTCAATTACCCTGATAAAGTAAAGTCTAGTGGATCATGGCCCTAGTGGATATATTCCCAGTATTTTAAAGTGGATTTATAACCCTTGATAAAGATGTTTACTGTTTAAGAAATTAATTGTCAATTGGCATCAGTTTTTGAAATGATAAAAAAAAATTGGATTTTCAGTCCCAAAGGGGGATAAATGTTTTCTTTAAATAGTGGATCTAGACTGAGACGCAAGTCCTTTCCACACTTAAATTGTAGGCTTAAAAGTTGCCTAGGGATCCCATTAATGTTTTAGAACCCAGCGAGGTTCGGGATTACTTCGCGGCTGATCACCGACTGTAATCCGTAGCGTCATAAAATGGTTTTTGATTAAGAAATTATTTTGGAAATGTTTTGATACAAATAAATGATGCCATCACCCAATATTCCATCTCTTGTAATTATTAGCTCTATCTTCACATTGTTATTCTTTTATCTCGTTTTATTGTATAACACTTGTTGAGCATTTGGCTCACTACTTGTTTTCACCCTGATATTACAACTAGCACCTATGCTTAGATTCAAGCAGACAACACGTAAGACTTGTGACGCCGATGCGTATGTTCGAGCTCAGGTGGAATAAGAGATAGTTTTGTGTGAGGACTCGATATTAAAAATCAGGTTATAATAGTTAATAGTGTTGGGCTGTTCCAAACCCTAAACTGTAAGATCTTGGATTCGGTTGTGTTTACTATCTTTTGTTAACTATTGTAATAATTTATATAATATGTATTGTCAAGTTGGGGGTGTGACATATACTGCGCAATAAAGCTATGTCGGTCATATTAGAGGCAAAACAATTTTTTATCGGACAAAAAAATTGTACCATCCCAGCAAATACCCCTTCAGCAGTCATTGTTCTATTTGTCGAGTTTGGATTAATTAAAGTAGCACCTGATTAGTATCATACATCAAGGTAATCAGTATGTGGCACCAAACAAATCTCAAAATTTGAAAAACTTCAAAGGTAAATACTTAAATGTGTTTAAAGCTCAGAGTTTGGTTGAAAGTAATATGTTACCTCTTGATTGAACAATACTATTTTCACCATTTATAGTAAAGGCTTCTTGGTGCTATTATATGAACCATCAACAGTAATTGAGCTCTTGCACGAGGTAGGAGTTCTAAAACATTTTCCTGATTCTCAATAAAAACCTCAAAAATAAAAATGTAACCAAATTTTATAACTTTAACAGCATTTAATTAGCAGTACTAACCAAGGCTCATAGGGATAGAAACATGAGGGTTCCTCCTCCTTTTTATAAATTTGTTTGTTAAATATTCAAAACATAAGCTTCTGAAATCCAATTGTAGTAGAAATGTACCTAGTCTGACATGTGTTTTCTGATGGATTTTAATCGCAGCGGGGGCATGGCAAAACACTTTTACACATATAAAATCCAAATAAAAGCATATAAATCGTGGTAAAAACATAGGGATCGAATCTAACCTTTAAAATAATTCGGAGACAACGATCAGAGATCCTTAGCAGTTGCTCCTCAAGTGTGAAGCACTCCACCGGTATCCACCAAGAAAACGATGTTAAGGAGGAGGAAGGAGGTGGAGAGAATTGGGTTTTCCAAACTTTTTGGGTTTTTTGGGGTACGAATAAAATATAGGGTCTATAATAGTATATTTATAGGCAAAATTTTCAGCTGAAATTTTCCCATAAATATTATTATTATTATCCCATTTATTATTCTCATTAATAATTAAAACACCTTTTAATTATTAATCCTTTTTCTAAACACTTTAGAAATAATTCTCTCTCTTGATTTAATTTCCAAAAATTAAATCCTTAATTAATAATATTAAGAACTTTTCTTAATTAATTTATAATCAATTAAATCTCATTTAATCAATTATTAAATTTGCCAATTAATTATATATTTCATAAATAAATAATTATTAGCCATTATTAATTAATTCCTCCACCATTAACTCATTCTCTTTTTATGGTGTGACCCTGTAGGTTTAATATTAAGCCGGTAGTAGAAATAAATAATAATAAAACTATTTTATCATTATTTATATAAATTCTCCAATTCATTAAATATGATTAATTAATTAATCATATTTATTCTACATCGTGAGGGATACTTCTCAGCTTATCGCGACTATCCGGATAATATGAATTCACTGCTTAGAATACCAAGAACCTATTCAGTGAATAGTTACCATACAATAAACTCCTTCTACCCTACAATGTCCCGATTAAATACAAGGCATGGATCTCATGTCTAGCCTATCTAATTTAATCACTTGCTTACCATTTACTATGCGTAGTTCTATGCAAATTAGAAACTCCTTTCTAATTTCATTCACTCTGGCCAGAGATTCCTGAACTAGCATAAGTGGATCAGCCTTGAACATTCGCTTCCTTCACTGGAAGGGGTAGATCCTTTATTAATCATACACTATCTTCGTGTACAAATTCCTATACCCAGTAGAGCCCTAATAATTATCCCTGGAGACTAAGAACTAAACCAAAACATAGTTCAGTGTACACAAGATGACTATGATGACCTCAAGTCTAAGGATACTTGCACAACTATCACTACGTGAACAACTGCTGACACGTGAGTGAACTCCATCAGTTGTTCAGATGGGCGAGTCATGTTCAGTGAACTTATTTTATAATAAGCACCTACATACTAGCTATAGTGTCACCACACAAATGTCTATGAGAACAGACATCCTTCATAATGAAGCAAGCATAGTATGTACCGATCTTTGCGGATTATTAATTACCAGTTAGTAATCCTATGACCAGGAACTATTTAAGTTTAGAGTTATCATCTTTTTAGGTCTCACTATTATGATCTCATCATAATCCATAAAAAGCTTTACTCTAAACTATGGTATATCTTATTTAAACACTTAAATAGATAAAGCCCATAATAAAAACAAAATAAGTCTTTTATTAATAATAATGAAATCAAAACAGATTACAGAGGAAGTTATTCCTAAATCCTAATACATGATTGGACTTAGGACATATTCCTTTCAATCTCCCACTTGTACTAAAGCCAATCACTTTGGTATCTAATACCCATCTAGTCTTTATGACGATCAAAGTGACTTTCAGAAAGTAGCTTTGTGAGTGGGTCTGCTATGTTGTTATGTGTGTCAACTCTAATTCAATATAATATAAGAAATGTTACCGCGCTCCCACTAACCCTTTTGTAGACGCATGGTTCATCTACGTTTTTGATAAAATCAAACTCTTTGATTATCTCATCAAAACAGATATTCCATCTACGAGAAGCTTGCTTTAAACCACATATGGTTCGCAGTAGCTTACACACTAGGTTTTCATTTCCCTCGGAAAGAAAACCATCTGGCTATATGCCAGATCTCATAGTCGTAGTAAGCAGCAATCGCAAGCAAAATTCGAACTGATTTTAACAGGGCTACAGGTAAAAGGTTTCATCAAAGTCAATCCATTGCCTTTGTTTGAATCCTTTTTCCAAAAGCCTGGCCTTAAAGGTCTCCACCTGGCCATCTGCTCCAATCATTCTTTCGTATACCGTATACAAAGATTCCATTCCGGATTTTATGGCACTTTGCCATTTCTCTGAGTCAACACTACTCATAGCCTCATTATAGGTCACAGGGTCGTCATCATCAATGATCGACAACTCATTGTCATTCCCAATGACAAGGCCATATTACCTCTCAGGTTGGCGAGACACTCTCCCTGATCTATGAATGGGTTGTTTCACAAAAGGTTGTTCAGTCAGAATAGGTGTTTCCACTTGATCCGTAGTAGTTTGTGCTTCTTGAACTTCATCAAGTTCAATTTTCCTCCCACTGTTTCCTTCAAGGATAAACTCCTTTTCCAAGAAGGCAGCATGTCTGGAGACAAACACCCGATGATCGGTGTAAAGGTAATACCCTAAAGTCTCTTTAGGATATCCCACAAAACTACATTATACGGATCGATATTCCAGCTTATCTGGGTTAACTTTCTTGACATAAGCTGGACATCCCCAAATCTTAACGTGTTTAAGACTCGGTTTCCTTTCTTTCCATATCTCATACGAAGTTTGGGGAACAGATTTTGGAAGGCACCATATTCAGTAAATATGCTGAGGTTTCCAATGCATAACCCCATAGGAATACTGGAAGATTTGCATAGCTCATCATGGACCGAACTATGTCTAACAAAGTTCGATTTCTCCTTTCAGATACCAATCTGGAGGAGTCCACTGGGAGACTATACCATTTACTTTGAGATAATCTAGAAACTCTCCATTCAAGTATTCACCACCTCGATCTAATCGAAGAATTATAATACTATGTTTGGTTTGTTTCTCCACTTCATACTTATACTCTTTGAACTTTTCAAAGGCTTCAGACTTGTGTTTCATCAAACACATATCCGAATCTAGATCTATTATCCATGAAAGTAATGAAGTATGAAAATCCATACATGGCTTGCGTAGACATTGGTCCACATACATTTGTGTGTACCAATCCTAGCAAATCTGCAGCCCTCTCTCCATGTCCACTAAATGGAGACTGCAGTGCCACAATAAAGTGAGATTTTCATCATCCCTTTTCTTTTATTAGTTTGTTCAATCTGAAGTAAATTATGTCACATATATACAGACCATTATTTAAAGTATCACGTCCATAAAGAATATTATCTCTAAGAATAGAACATTCATTATTCTCAATAATAAATGAAAAATCCAGCCAAGTCTAACATGGGAATAATATTCCTCACAATCAAGGGAAAAAAATAACAATTATTTAAAAACAATAGTCTTGCCCGTAGGCATATGTAAATGAAATGATTCTACATCTTCAGCGGCAACTCTTGTTCCATTTCCCATCAGTAGAATCACCTCCTCTTCCTCAAGAGTCCTACTTCTCCTTGGTTCCTGCAACAAATTGCAGATTTGAGAACCACAGGCGGTATCTAATACCCAAGTAGAAATTTGATTTAATGACATATTCAATTCTATCATGAACATACCTGAATCAGAAGCGGTAGTCTCACTACCCTTCTTCTTCTTCAATTCTGCAATGTAAACCTTGCAGTTCCTCTTCCAGTGCCCCACCTTGTTACAGTGAAAGCAAACAACTTTGCTCTTGGGGTCTTCAGCTTTTGGTGGAACTGGCATTTTCTCGCCTACTTTCTTCTTCTTGGAAGAGTTCCTCTTCCTTTTCTTAGGATTGGAACCTTCACCAATTAGAAGAACATAAATCTTCTTAGGGGGGAAATTCGATTCCGCAGTCTTCAACATGTTGTGGAGTTCAGGCAGGCTGACATCCAACTTATTCATGTGAAAGTTCACAACAAACTGCGAGAACGAACTCGGAAGCGATTGCAAGACCAAGTCTTGGCTCAGCTCCCCATCCATGGCAAAACCAAGTTGTCCAAGATGTTCAATCAAATTGATCATCTTAAGTACATGGTCATTCACAGATGATCCCTCAGACATCCTACAACCGAACAGCTCCTTCGATATCTCATATCGAGCTGTCTTCCCCGCCACATCATACAACTCTTGTAGATGCATGAGGATAGTGTGAGCATCCATATGCTCATGTTGCTTCTGTAGCTCAATGTTCATGGAAGCTAGCATGATGCATTGAACAACATTTGCATCATCTATCCACTTACGATACACAACATGTTCATCATTATGTGCATCACTAGCAGGTTCAGTAGGCTTTGGTGAGTCAATCATGTATTCCAGCTTCTCAATCCTGAGAACAATTCTCAAGTTTCGAAGCCAGTCAGCATAATTAGGACCAGTCAATTTGTGAGCATCCAGTATGCTCCTGAGTGATAGTGCAGAAGACATAATGTATATTGTAAATCTGTAAATGATAAACACATAACAACACTTAGCAAATATTCGATTTCATTTTAAAATACTATATGAATCGGGTCTTTATTCATAAGTGGCTCCCACTAGTTTACCTAATTTATTCAACCCCCTACGTGAAAAATTATGCATTCATAATGCTAGTGGGAATAGGGATCCTACATTCCATTACACAACCCCGGCTGTGGTACGAAACGCCATGTAATGTTCAATAGGCAGACAACTCTTGTCAATTACATCTAATGTTATTCCCTAATCAAACTTTAGCCTCTTGAATAATTGAGTCACGGCTGTGGCACGACAAACTCAATATTCTAAGTCAAGTCTAACCCAACATTCCGTACAATTGAATCAGTCCCCAAAGGCCCACGGCTGTGGCACGTAACGACCTTTAGATTCTTATTCAATGTACACATCTCTATGTAATAGACAAGTATTTCTTACTTCGAAATCAAAGCCCTCGGCTGTGGCATGAAATGACAATGATTTAAAATTAAGAACTACTTTTCTATCATGTTGGAAGGCTATGGCCGACACAAGCCCGTTGTGTCATTGGCCAATTACTACTTGATATTATTTAATTTTAGAGGGATTATATTACGTTACAATCATAATCATATTAAAAAGAGATTCTTCCTTTTAAATTAAATATTTCAAATCAATAATCAATAATCAGATGATTCCCAGATCGGGTGGAGCATTGTCAAGAGGCGTCACTTAATAACCCTTTCTTACAGATAGAAATCTGTTATTGACAGAATCATCCTTTCTCTCATATCGAAAATTCATATTCAATTACGTGTTTCATAAACACAAGAATCTCATGATTGTATTCATAATATTGTTATTAAGGTTATGAAACAATTTCACTATACTAGGTTGTCTAACAAACGCTTTATGTTCATTTAAGTTCACCTAAATCTATCATCGCATGATAAACTAAGCATATATCACATATATAAACATGAATAAACATCAAGGTAGTCATGTTACATCATCTAGCACATTAGTCTAAGCATTATACATCTCTATGTATCACATGAAGCATTTAAAAGCAATTAAAACAGTAAAAAACAGCTTTAAAACACTTCATGGAAATATAAACAATTCAAAACTTTTATATAAACTAAAATTGATCACTCCATTAGATCCGTCTCAGAAAAACGAATCCAACGGTATATTGCACGCCTAAAACGGAGTTACGAAACTCCCAGAAAATCAATTTTAATGTAAACAGTCGGGCTATAACGCATTACAGGAACGCGTTACAAGCCCTGTAACGCATTCCGGTGATGCGTTACAACCCTTTTAACCCATTAAAAGGTGTAACGCATTCCGTGATAGCGCGACACCCCTTTTTTTTTCTTGCAGCAGCCGCCTTTTGCTTTCCTCGGAAAACGAGCCGCCTGACACCACTGTTCTTTGTCTGCTTTTCTATCCGTGCAGACAGATTATGCAGACAACAGCATACAATACAAACATATATATATACTATATATACATATATTTATACTTATTAAATTATGAATTTAATTACAAGAACTTCAAAAATTCATAATAAAAAATCTATACATCATAAAATAATGAAAAAAATACCCAGACGATCTACAACACTTGTAGAACCCAGATCAACATTCAAAATTATTCTGAGAAATGATTTCTCATCAGACAAAATTAATCCATGATATAACTTGTAAAAATCATAATTAATTCATACAAGCACATAAAATTCTGAAATTTTTACCATAGATCTATATGCATACAACCTAGGCTCTGATACCAATGATGGATTTTAATCGCAGCGGGGGCATGGCAAAACACTTTTACACATATAAAATCCAAATAAAAGCATATAAATCGTGGTAAAAACATAGGGATCAAATCTAACCTTTAAAATAATTCGGAGACAACGATCAGAGATCCTTAGCAGTTGCTCCTCAAGTGTGAAGCACTCCACCGGTATCCACCAAGAAAACGATGTTAAGGAGGAGGAATGAGGTGGAGAGAATTGGGTTTTCCAAACTTTTTGGGTTTTTTGGGGTACGAATAAAATATAGGGTCTATAATAGTATATTTATAGGCAAAATTTTCAGCTGAAATTTTCCCATAAATATTATTATTATTATCCCATTTATTATTCTCATTAATAATTAAAACACCTTTTAATTATTAATCCTTTTTCTAAACACTTTAGAAATAATTCTCTCTCTTGATTTAATTTCCAAAAATTAAATCCTTAATTAATAATATTAAGAACTTTTCTTAATTAATTTATAGTCAATTAAATCTCATTTAATCAATTATTAAATTTGTTAATTAATTATTTATTTCATAAATAAATAATTATTAGCCATTATTAATTAATTCCTCCACCATTAAATCATTCTCTTTTTATGGTGTGACCCTGTAGGTTCAATATTAAGCCGGTAGTAGAAATAAATAATAATAAAACTATTTTATCATTATTTATATAAATTCTCCAATTCATTAAATATTATTAATTAATTAATCATATTTATTCTACATCGTGACGGATACTTCTCAGCATATCGCGACTATCCGGAGAATATAAATTCACTGCTTAGAATACCAAGAACCTATTCAGTGAATAGTTACCATACAATAAACTCCTTTTACCCTACAATGTCCCGATTAAATACAAGGCATGGATCTCGTGTCAAGCCTATCTAATTTAATCACTTGCTTACCATTTACTATGCGTAGTTCTATGTAAATTAGAAACTCCTTTCTAATTTCATTCACTCTGGCCAGAGATTCCTGAACTAGCATAAGTGGATCAGCCTTGAACATTCGCTTCCTTCACTGGAAGGGGTAGATCCTTTATTGATCATGCACTATCTTCGTGTACAAATTCCTATACCCAGTAAAGCCCTAATAATTGTCCCTGGAGACTAAGAACTAAACCAAAGCATAGTTCAGTGTACACAAGATGACTATGATGACCTCAAGTCTAAGGATACTTGCACAACTATCACTACCTGAACAACTGCTGACACGTGAGTGAACTCCATCAGTTGTTCAGCTGGGCGAGTCATGTTCAGTGAACTTATTCTATAATAAGCACCTACATACTAGCTATAGTGTTACCACACAAATGTCTATGAGAACAGACATCTTTCATAATGAAGCAAGCATAGTATGTACCGATCTTTACGGATTATTAATTAGCAGTTAGTAATCCTATGACCAGGAACTATTTAAGTTTAGAGTTATCATCTTTTTAGGTCTGACTATTATGATCTCATCATAATCCATAAAAAGCTTTACTCTAAACTATGGTATATCTTATTTAAACACTTAAATAGATAAAGCCCGTAATAAAAACAAAACAAGTCTTTTATTAATATCAATGAAATCAAAACAGATTACACAGGAAGTTATTCCTAAATCCTAATACATGATTGGACTTAGGACATATTCCTTTCATTTTCTGCGGAATAACTTCCTTTCCTATTTCTTTTGTAACACTGGGAATCGTACTATTGGTTAAATCGGATAATGGTAATTGATAATCCCGGTTCGCTTCGGGGCCTTCCCCTTGCTGGGCCCGGACTCAAACTCCTTTTGGTCCGCGAAGGCGGCGGCGTGCGGTGTAACTGTAGGGTGGGAACCTATAAAACAGAACCGGAGGGGGGTAGCATCCCCGCGACACCTCCGACGTGAGAATGAGAAAGGGATTTTAAGGAGAAGAAGGGCAAAGTTGGGATTATGCGGATATATTTTAGGAGTACGTGTGTGCATGTAAGTATATGTGAGAGAGAGAGTATGTAAGATTGTACCCTGTAACCTTCCTTCTGTTCTACCTTTTATAGGCCTCCTACTAGGGTTTAGGGGTTTGTCCCTTTTCATCTGAACTGTAGGTTGGCCTTTTGGACTGTAGGGCATCTGGACGCCTGGGATGCGTCAGAGTACTACCATATCCGGACCGTAGGAACATCTTGGATCCCGGATACCTGGGCGGTGGCGATGCTGCCACGTGTCCTGGGCTCCTCAAGGTCAATGCTGAATCCGTCAGAGTACTTCCAGATCCGGACCGTAGGATTGTTCTGGATCTCTGGGACCTGGACGGTGGTGATGTCGCCACGTGTCCTGGGGTCTTGTATTTGGGCCCTGGGCCTCTTCACTTGAGCCTGAATTGTTATGGGCTATCATTTTCCCCCACTCCCTTATGCGGGTTTACCCGGATGGGGGAGTAGAGTAATTGCCTTTGTGCCGCGGCGCCTTTGTAAAATTTTGGGGGTTGTTTGATTTTCTGCCCCTAACCCCGGGGTCACATGGGGATGAGACTTCGGGGTTGATTTGGTTAGTCATTTGACTTGAGTTCAAGGTGAGATTCCTTGAAATACTTTGGAAAATTTTGGGGGTTGTTTAATTCATTGCCCCCTAAGCCCGGGGTCACATGGGGATGAGACTCCGGGGTTGACTTGGTTAGTCATTTGATTTTGAGTTCGAATTTTGGGCACGGTTTGGTGGGCAAGTACACTCCTGACATTTGATTTAACTGGACTCTGAAAAGCTGTCGCTGCAAATCCGGGATGCCAGGTGGCTGTTGGGATTCCAGCTGGGGTCAGAGATATACACTTTTTATGCGTATCTTTTGAGTGTACAGTTTTTTATTTCCCCCTTATTTGCCTAAAAAGACGCACCGTGACATGATTGCAGTAGTGGTAATAACTGCTGCGGTTATTAAATTGACGCCAATCAGGGGGTACCACGTGGCCCCGACGGTTCCCTTAATCACAAAACCGTTCATCTCTTCTCTGTACCCTCTATAAATACTTGCCTTTTCTCTCCATTTTTATTTTACGCAAACACTTCCACAGAGAGAGCCAAGAGAGATTTTTCAGAGATTTTTCGGAGCATTTCTTGTTGAAGCCACATTTCTTTCTCCTGCCCATTTGTAAGTATCTCGATTCTTTTGCTTCCTTTTTCACTTTTTCCTTATATTATTGCGATGCATGTAGTTATTTTGCGAGAGTTTTTGCTTCGCCACTTTGCATTTCTTGCTCGTATTTCTTGACCGTCTTGATGTTTTGGCCTTGAATCTTTGTAGTGTAGTTTTTGCGTAGCTTTTCCAATGGCTTTGTGTCTCATTTGTGTAAATAACATGGATTTTGGTAGTTTTTTATGCGAAAAAGTGGGTTTCTAGTAGTGTAAAAAATTGAAGAGCCCGGGGTGTGTTCTTGATATATGTTTTTTGGTTGTATATGTATGTATATACTGTAGATCTTATTTTTGGGGTAAGATACGTACATGATTTGTTTCTAAACTTTTTCTATTTTTTGTCTTGTTTTGTTGTTGGGTTCGGGTTTGGCATTGACTCCGGGGTGCGTTTATATAGACACGTATAGTATATGCCAGGTAGCCGTTTTAAACGTATTGCTACTCTTAGGAACCGGTATCCCGAGCGTCCTGTCGGGTTAGGTGAACTTAACTCCTTCTACCCCTCTTCCTCTTCTAGCTGTAGTTCAGTAGAGATGCCTCCCCGGATTGACCAGCCTCAACAAGTTTTAGCTCAGACCCTAGTATTAGGTCCCGGGGGTACCTTACCGAATCCGGATGGGTCATGGGAGGATGTAGATGAATACTTTGTCCAGTGCAGAGTGAACCCCAAGCCCCTGAGCTTTTATTACAGAGATTTATCCGAGGCATATGGGGGCCCGGATGGTTTGGGAGGCCAGGAGCCTTATAATGAGGATGAGATGAATAGGAAGTTCTTCACCGCCCGAGGGACTAGGTATGAGTGTGGGGCAGTTCATAAAGAGGTCCAGGAGAAATACACGGACGCCGAGGTAGATGGCACCCTTAGACTTGCCTTTAACCTTGATGACACATATCAGTGGAGATGGCCTGAGGAGCATGAGAGGGTATACCACCGACCGGAGGGGGGATGGGTTGGTATTCCATTAGAGCATCTCCGGGGCATGCGCCTTGGATTACATCAGTTCACCAGATCCCTATGCCGGGATGTTTATGGTATCCCTTTTACTCAGCTAGCCCCGAATTCGGTAAAATGGATCAGCTGGTTCTTAGCTTGCTGCCATGCCAAAAATTACCTCCCCACCTTCAAACTTTTTCATCATATTTTTAAAATTAAGAGATCCACCGCTTGGCCGATTTACGAGTTCATGTTTGGGATAGAGGATTGTGGGTATCCCTCTGATAAGATGGTTCTCCCGGTTAGTATGTTGACGTCGCTTAAGGGATGGCACCGGGAGTTCATTTTTGTCCGGGGTGGGGATCTGGAGTTCATGCCACTCCATAAACTTGAAATTAAAACAGATAGGTTTCCGGTCCAGCGGCTCGGGCAAGCAGCTCTCGCGATGGTTTATGCCTTCTGTGGGGCACTTGGGACGCAGTGGACCCAGGACTATTTCACTAGCAATAAAAACATGCATGCTGCCGGATGTAAGTCTATTGCCTTAGTTTTATTTTGATACCGTAACTTTTATTGATTGCTTGTATCCGGGACTGATATTTTGTTGTTTTCCTTTTCAGGTATTTCGAAGTTGATTCCCTATCCCCCAATATGTCTGCCCAACTTAAAGACCTGTTGGCCAAGCTGCGAAGGATTGGGGGAATGATGAGCGTGGATGTTGGGAAGAAGAAGGTTGGAGAGGGTGATGATGCGGCCCGAAAGGCGGCACCATCTCGCCCGGGGAGGACAACAATCGTGATCAACGAGCCCCGGGCCGAGGACGTGCAGCAGGGGGATGTGATAAGAGTTTCAGCACCTCGAAAGAGGAATGGCGCCCCCGCGAGTTCCGGGGACAAAGGTGATGATGTGTCTCAGGGCCCAGTTTCAAGAAGGCTGCTGTTGATCTGGCGCCGGACACTCCGGAAACTTTGAAGGCCCTGCTTGCAAGTTTCACCCCGGAGACTCGCCGGAGGGAGTTGTTTGAGAATTATGCCAGCACGGCGGAGAGGAAGAAATACAGGAAGGAGCCCCTCGACGACTTCCTGGTCGGGCTTCAGGAGGATATCACAACTGTAAGCTTTTTCTTGCCTTCTTCTTGTGTTCTTGTGGTTGTGTTACCTAACTCTTGTTTATACTGTTTTCAGGCTAACTCCCGGGTTGCTGGACTGGTTTGCATAACCCGGAGCCTTCAGGCAAAGGATGATGCCGCTGAAGTCTATAAAATTGAATCCGAGCGGCTATCCCGGGAGATCCAGGAGTTGAAAGAGGCAAGTGCCAGGGAGGCTGTTGCTCATAAGAAGATTCTAGACGAGATTCGGGAGAGGCAGGACCGGGCTGAGCTTCTGTCCGGGAAATGAGGGCTGAAAATCAGAAGTTGAAGGGTGATCTTGCCGCCCGGCCCAATCCCGAGGAGGTTCTGGCCGGGTTCCGGGGCACTCCCGCGTACTTCGAAGAGCTGAATGACAAAGCGCTGGAGAAGATCCAGATCTGCTGGAATGTTGCTTCGAAGTATCTCGGCGAAGAGCCTCATGGTACAATAGACGTCTTCTTGGAGAAGTATATAGAAGAGGAGACCCGGTTGGAGCAGGAAAAGGAAGCTGTCCGGGCAATGGAGTCCGGTGTTGGGACGTCCAGCAATGTTGCCTCCTTCTCCGGGTCGCCTCTTGCTGAACAACCTCCCGTACCAGAGGGTAATCCAGAGCAGCCTCTTTCTCCTCCCGCCGACTCTGCCGTGTGAGGCTTGAAGACTCTGCCGTGTTTTGGCATGTAATTTCTATTTTCTTGTTTTAGCCTAAGTCATTCTGAACTGAGCCTTTTGGCTTTTTAGACTTGATTGTAATTTGAATCTCGATTTGCCCCCCCGGGGTGTGTTTCCCCGGGGTAGTTTAATGTTATTATGCTTCGTTTCCTTCATATTGATTTGCATGTTTAGAACTTCTGGCTTGGACACATGGGTTGTGTTTTAGCTGACACATGAGCTGTGTTTTAGCGGACCCCGGGGTGGGGTAAATGTTTTTTAATTTACCAACATTTTATGAATACTCATGGGCTGAGCTTTTATAGGGCCCCGGGTAGGGGTAATTTTCAACTTGATAGAAAAATATTTTATAAATACACATGGGCTGTGTTTTGCAGACCCCGGGATGGGGTAATTTTCAATTTGATAGGAACTTTAAGTACACATGGGCTGTGTTTTTTCGGACCCCGGGATGGGGTAAAAATTTTGACTTACCAAGATTTTACGAATACTCATGGGCTGAGCTTTTATAGGGCCCCGGGTAGGGGTAATTTTCAACTTGATAGCAAAATATTTTATAAATACACATGGGCTGTGTTTTGCAGACCCGGGGATGGGGTAATTTTTCTATACCCTTTTTATAAGATCTTTGAGTACACATGGGCTATATTTGTTTAACTTTGATAGCAAATAAAGAAACAATGTAATGAAATTGGTTCAAGCTATGGAACGCTTAAAGTAGAGTTTTTCATTCATATTGAAAGTAAAAATTACATTCTGGGGTGAATGAGGACAATGCTTACATCAAAATATCATAACATAGATGTAGATGTGTTTCCAGAGTGTGCACCTTTTCCTTATTGGTAGAATTTCCTTAGGTGGGTTCCATGCCAGGTATTGGGGACCTCGGTTCCGCTGAGGTAGCTCAGCTTGTAAGTTCCCGGATGAATCACCTCTTTGACTATATAAGGGCCTTCCCAGCTCGGCTGCAGTTTTCCCTGGTTAGTTGGGTCCGAGGCTTCTGTGTCCCGGAGCACTAGATCTCCCGCCACATACTCCCGTATCCTGGCTTTTTTCGCAAAGTAAAGTTTTGTTTTTTCCTTGTAGCTTTCCATTTTTTCTACGGCCCGATCTCTTACTTCATCTAGGAGTTTAAGGTTGGTTCTGAGGCCTTCTATGTTGGAGACCTCATCAAAGTTGGTCACTCTATGTGACGGGGATCCGGTCTCTACTGGTAACCGGGCTTAGGTACCGTATACAAGCTTGAATGGAGTCTCTCCGGTTCCTGTCCGGGAGGTAGTTCTGTATGACCATAGAACCTTCGGGAGTTCATTCAACCAGCTCTTTTTAGAGTCTTCCAGTCTCTTTTCCAGGCCTCGGAGTATAGTTCTGTTTGTGACTTCAACTTGTCCATTCCCTTGTGGATGGGCAACAGATGCTTTTTTATGTCTAATCCCGAGCTCTTTGAGGTAGGTTCCAAAATCCGACCCCACAAACTGTGGACCGTTATCCGAGATTAAAACCATCGGGATCCCAAACCTCATTACAATCATGTCCACAAACTTGATGCAGTCTTGCTGATTAATGGTTCTCATAGCCTTGGCCTACGCCCACTTAGTCATATAATCTATTGCTACCAGAACATAACGGAGATCCCCTTTTGCCCGGGGAAAGGGCCCATGATGTCAATTCCCTAGACAGCGAATGGGATCGGGGAGAGAACGGACCCCGGGAGGCTTGAACCTTATTTTGGCACATTGCTGAACTTCTGGCACTTGCTGCATTTTTTGACATAGGCGACTGAATCAGCGTGGATTGTTGGCCAATAATAGCCTTGTCTGATGACCTTGTAGGCTAGAGCTTTACCGGCTAGGTGATCCCCACAGATCCCCTCATGAACCTCCCGGAGACAGTAATCCGTTTCCTCCGGATCAACGCACTTTAGAGTTGGTGCGGAGAAGGTTCTCCGGTATAACTGATTGTCTTCTAAAAAGAAGCGTGCAGCCTTATATTTGAGGTACCGGGCTTTGTTCTAATCTTCCGGAAGGGTACCGTCCTTGAGATAGGTTATGTAAGGCGTCATCCAGTTCTCCGGGCTGCTAACGCATAATACTTCGTGTCGATCGGTGCTGGGGGCTCCGAGTTCCTCGAAGTAAACCGAGCTGCTTAAATCCGAGGTATTCTGGACGAGCTTGGACAGTTCGTCTGCTTTGGCATTTTCTTCTCTGTTTATCTGCAAGATGGTTGAGTCCGGGATGGTTTCCAGGATTGCTCTAACCATTTCTTGATGTCGGGCCAATTTAGGGTCTTTTGTGATATATTCACCATTGGTTTGCCTTACCACAATCTGAGAATCGCTGTGAATTGTTAAATTCCTTACTCCAAGGGATTTAGCTAACCTTAGTCCGGAGAGTAGGGCTTCATATTCAGCCTGGTTGTTTGTTGCTTTGAAGGCGAAGGTAATAGCCTGCTGGATTGCGAATCCATCCGGGCTGGAGAGGATCAGGCCGGCTCCGGACCTTTCGGCTGTAGCCGAGCCATCAACATGTAATGTCCAAGAATCCCGGTTGTTAGACTCTTTCTCCCCTTTGGATCTGGTTTCGGGCGTCTCGGGGGTTTCTAGAAAAGTGCATTCCATGACAAACTCGGCCAACGCCTGGGCTTTTATGGTTGTCCTCGGGATAAATTTGATATTGAACTGGCTCAACTCGATTGCCCAATTGACTAACCTTCCGGAGGCGTCCGGCTTGTGGATGATTTTGCGAAGTGGTTGATTAGTGATTACCCTGATTTCTCGGCCTTGGAAGTATTGTCTTAGCTTTCTGCTCGAATACACGAGGGCCAGTGCGAATTTTTCCAAGTTTAGGTACCGGGTTTCAGCATCTTTCAAGACTTGGCTTGCATAGTATACCGGGGCCTGCATCCCATTTTCCTCCCGGATGAATGCGGAGGATACCGCTCTTTCCCCAGCTGCGATGTAGAGATAGAGGGGCTCCTCGGGCTTTGCTTTTGACAAAATAGGCGGGTTCATAAGATGTCGCTTTACTTCCTCAAATGTTGTTTGACAGTCCGGGGTCCAGTCGATTAGCTTTTTGTTCTGGGCTCCTTTTAACAGCTCGAAGAATGGTAGGCATTTCTCTGCCAATTTTGGGATAAATCTCCGAAGTGCTGCTAGGCATCCTGAGAGCTTTTGGATGTCTTTTTGAGTTCGGGGAACTGTCATTTCCATTATAGCTTTGATCTTCTCCGGGTTGGGCTCTATTCCTCTTTCACTGACCAGAAAACCTAGAAACTTCCCGGAAGGGACCCCGAACGCGCATTTTTCTGGGTTCAGCTTCATGCTGTACTTCCTGAAATTGTCGAAACACTCCCTAAGGTCCTGGACGTGCTCTGAAATTGTGACCGACTTAGAGATCATATCATCAACATAGGATTCTATGTTCCTGCCCAGTTGATCTTTGAAGATGGTATTCATCATTTTTTGGTATGTTGCTCCAGCGTTGATTAACCCAAACGGCATCATAATAAAAGCGTAGACAGCCCGGTGTATGATAAATGCCGTCTTCGCGATGTCTGCCGGATTCATCTTGACCTGGTTGTATCCCGAGAAGGCATCCATGAAACTTAACATGACATGGCCCGAGGTCACGTCTATCAGCTGGTCAATGTTGGGCAGGGGGTAAGAATCTTTAGGGCACGCTGAATTGAGGTTTGTATAATCCACGCACATTCGTCATTTGCCATTGGGTTTTTTGACCAGCACAACATTTGCTAGCCAATCCGGATACTTAATTTCATAGATTATGTCTGCCTTTAACAACTTCTCGACTTCTTGATCGATTGCCTGTTGCCTCTCCGGGGCGAAGTTCCTTCGCTTTTGTTTGATTGATTTTTGCTTTGGATCTAAATCCAGACTGTGCATGGCCACGGATTCGTTAATCCCCGGCATGTCTTTCAGGGACCAGGCGAATACGTCAGCGTATTCTTTTAGTAGATCGATGAGCTCCTTTTGGAATGTGATTTCCAGGCCTTTTCTGATTTTGATTTTTCGGGTAGGGTTCCCGGGTTCCAAATCAACCTCGATTGTCTATTGGGCAGGTTCTACCTTCGTTTTCTCCTTGCTCTCTACAAATTTTTGAATCTGGCGTCAGCGTTGGTTACGCTGTATCTGAAGTCTTTGATCATGTTCACATCCAAACGGGCCCTTTTACTAAGGTGATCTCGATGCTTTTTTCTGCTTTGTCCCTTGGGTAGGGACATTATCTTCTTCCGGTTTTCCGGTTCTGTTTCTGCCATGACGAGTGCTTGACCATAGCATTTACCTGCCATTTCCATATCTCCTTTCAGTTCTCCAATGCCACCCGGGGTGGGGAACTTGAGTTTTAAGTGAATAGTTGAGGGGATCGTCCTGAGCTTGGTGATAGTGGGCCTTCCAAGGATCATGTTGTATGAGGATGTTGCGCTTATCACATAGAATTTCATCACATGAGAGACCTGTTGGGGTGCGGTTCCAAAGATGATGGGCAGATAAATGATACCCCGGATTGGAATCATGGTGTTTCTGAATCCGTACAAAGGGTCTTCAAGACAGGGGTCCTTTCTGAGGTGTCCGAGCTCCATCCTGTTAAGTGTGTGCTCGAATACAATATTAGCAGATGAACCATTGTCAACTAAAATTCTTTTTACCTCATTGTTTGCGACGTCAAGGGTCACCACTAATGCCAAGTTGTGATCCGGATTGAGGCCCTCATAATCAGAATAAGAGAAGCAGATCGGCCTGTCCTCCAGAGTCTGGATCATCATCACATCATTCTCCCGATCCGGGCTCCGCAGTGGAGAGGCCGTGCCCCCAAAAACAACATTCACCACATTTTTGCCTCTTCCCGAGGCTCTGTCTTTGTCATTCGACCCCCTTTGAAGATACTGGTTCATTTTTCCTTTCTTGATTTGGTCTTCTATGAACGTTGTTGTGAATATATTGTGCACTTGATGATTACCTAAACAAAACATCTAAGTAGATTTTACTTAGTGAAATAATGTAGCACTCGACGGATAAGAATTATAGTCCCGACGGATAACTCAGTTTGAGTACCGACGGATGAGTAATTTATTATCCATCGAGTGAGTAGCTTATATAATGATAAGTTTATAGCACAGTGTTGTATGCACCTTTGTATAGAATCTGTAGTAGCATATAAGTCATGTTGACTTTAACTAGATATGCAGAATAGGTTGATTAACTGTACATAAGCAATGTCTTGTAATTCTGTATAAGTGAAATGAAGTCAAGTGCCAAAATAGCTATCAACGGATGCTTAACAAAGCTTCGACGGATGATCAAATGACTTTCAACGGATGTTCAAAATAGCAGTCGACGGATGATCAAGTAAGTCATCGACGGATGATCTGAAAGTCGACGGATGATAATATCAAGATTCAAACATCAGTTGAACAGTGAAAGCTGACACACAGCCGTCGAGATTGGATACAAACACTGTGGAAGCCTATTAACTGGGTCATAGAGGACGAAAAGCAGCAAAGATCAAGACTGTTAGATTTTATATTTATTCAGTTCTTTTGACTTTGTAATCTTGGTAATATATATAAACCAAGAGAGTAGCAAATAAAAATAATGACTAAGAAAACTAAGTTAGCTTAAAAACAAACACAGAGAAATCTTTGTAAGCACTATCTTTAGCATTTCCTGTGTTCTTAGTTGTTCTATCTTGTAAAAGCAGCTGTGAGCATTTCTACACACAGAGTTCTCTCGATATATTAATATATATCTCTGGTGGAATTGTTTAAATCCACCAGAAAGTTTTTAAAGACTCTTGTTTTTAATTACTCTTGTTTTGATTCATTAAAGTTTATATTTCGCATTGTGCTAATCAAAACAGATATATCTATAATCGAGTTGAACATTTTTATTTCAAGAAAAAAGATAAAGAATTCCATTCAACCCCCCTTCTGTAATTCTTGCTATATTGTTAAGGGACTAACAATTGGTATCAGAGCAAGCTCTTAATCTACAAAGAGTTTAAAGATCAAAACAATTCAGCAAGATGAACAAGAAAGATGTTGGAATCAAGATTCCTTTTCTGGATAAAGATAATTACCATCATTGGAAGGTAAAGATGCATCTTCATATGCTTTCTCAAGATGAGGCCTATGTGGACTGCATAGAAAGAGGCCCTCATGTTCCAATGAGAGCTGCAACAGGAAATGAACCATCAGTTCCAAAGCCAAGGCATGAATGGTCTGATCCTGATCTTGAACAAGTCAGGAAAGATAAAAAGGCCATGAACATTCTGTTCAATGGTGTTGATGCAGATATGTTTGATAACATCATCAACTGCAAGACTGCCAAGGAAGTTTGGGACACAATACAGATAATCTGTGATGGTACTGAGCAAGTAAGAGAGAATAAAATGCAGCTCCTGATTCAGCAATATGAGCATTTTCACAATGAAGAAAGTGAGTCACTCACTGACATTTTTAGTAGATTCCAAAAGCTACTAAATGCTCTTAAATTGCATGGAAGAGTCTATCAGACTAAAGACTCCAATCTGAAATTTCTCAGATCTCTTCCAAAGGAATGGAAACCAATGACAGTCTCATTGAGAAACTCACAAGATTATAAGGAGTTTACTTTGGAGAGACTGTATGGCATTCTGAAGACCTATGAGCTTGAAATAGAGCAGGATGAAAGAATGGAGAGAGGAAAGAAGAAAGGAGGATCCATTGCACTAGTTGCTGAACTGGAAAAGGAGAAGGAAGTGAAGATGGAAGCTGTGGAATCAACTTCAAAGGCCTGTGAAAGCAAGGGTAAAGGGCTAGCTGCAGAAAGTGAAGATTCTTTGAGTCAAGATGACATGGAGGACATTGATGAGCACCTAGAATTCCTTTCAAGAAGATTTGCCAAGCTCAAGTTCAAGAAGAACTTTGGAGCTGCCAAGCCGAATAGAAACATGGTGGATAAGTCAAAATTAAAGTGTTTCAAATGTGGCTTGGCAGGGCATTTTGCAAATGAGTGTAGAAAGTCAGATTCTAGTAAGAAGAGATTTGAGTCTGTGGATTATAAGCAAAAATACTTTGACCTACTCAAACAGAAGGAAAGGGCTTTTTTTACACAAAAAAATGACTGGGCAGCTGATGGTTTGGATGAAGATGAGGAGATCAGCTATGTCAATCTAGCCCTTATGGCCAAGTCTGATGAAGCAGAGACAAGTTCCTCAAGCAATCAGGTAATTACTACAAACCTTGCACATTTATCTAAAGCTGAGTGTAATGATGCAATAAATGACATGTCTACAGAATTGTATCATTTGCGTGTTACACTTAAATCCCTCACTAAAGAAAATGCTAAAATCAAAGAAAACAACTTGTTTTTGAGTGAGAGGAATAATGTGCTTGAGTCTCAGTTTGTTGAGTTTGAGAAACTAAAAATTGAGTGTAGAATTGCTAAGGAGGAATTAACTAAGTCCTTGAAAAAGGAAGAAATTTTAAAGAAGCAGCTCGATCGTGAACAGGAGGTGATTAAAGCATGGAAAACATCCAGAGATGTTCATGCTCAAATCACCAAGGTTCAAGGAATTGGTCCTTTTGTGATGAAGCCTGGAAAAAGAATAAGGAGAAACTAGAACCTATTTTGGTAGATGGATTGCTGACAGATGTAGACTCCACGGATGATGAGGACTATCCGTCGGACAACAAAATGTGTTATCCGTCGAATGATAAAAATCCTCATCCATCGGCTGTGAACAAACCCATTAGTAAAGCCAAATTAACCAAGCTAAATGAAAAGTATGGGTCTGTTTCCAAGAACTTTGTTTCAGGGGAGTCAAGTCAAGCCAAGAAAGGGAAGAAGGCTAATGTTGGTCACATGACTGTCAAACAGTTGAGTGACAGACTTGAGAAGATAGAGGTAAAAATAGAAACTAAAAGGAAAAACAATAGGAATGGTAAAGTAGGGATTAACAAACATAACAACTACACACCTGACAAATATGCTCCTAGAAAAATCTGTGTCAAATGTGGTAGTGTAAATCATTTGTCTGTTAATTGCAAATCTGCCATGCCTACTCCCATGTTTGTTCAGCCTCAATTCTCTAACATGAATGCCATGCCTCCTATGCCTGTTAATGCTATGCCTACACAGAACATGAATGCACAGTATGCTAATATGCCATTTGCACCTAATCCATATTATGCTGCATACAATATGCCTCAAATACTATTTAGCATGCCTTACTGGAATAACATGTGTGCACCAAGCATGCCATTTCCTGTTAGCCATAACATGCATAATAATTCTATAGCATCTAGTGGTTTCAAAGGCCCAACCCAAATGACTAAGGAAGAATCTGAAATTCCTAAGTCAAATGAGTTAAAACCTAAGAAACAGAAGAAGAAAGCTAACAAGGCAGGACCCAAGGAAACTTGGGTACCAAAATCAACTTGATTTGATTTTGATGTGTGCAGGGAAACAGTAGGAATCTTTGGTACTTGGATAGTGGTTGTTCAAGACACATGACTGGTGATTCTACCCTGCTCACAGAGTTTGAAGAGAGAGCTGGCCCAAGTATCACTTTTGGAGATGACAGCAAAGTTATACTGTGGGATATGGCTTGATTTCAAAGGACAATGTCATCATTGAAGAGGTTGCCTTAGTGGATGGTCTCAAACACAATCTGTTGAGTATCAGCCAGCTTTGTGATAAAGGCAACTCAGTATCCTTCAACAAAGAAACCTGTGTTGTGATTAATAATCAAAACAACAAAGTGGTTCTCACTGGTGTGAGAAGAGGAAATGTGTATCTAGCTGACTTCAACTCAAATAAAACAGAATCTGTAACTTGTCTTCTCTGTAAAGCAAGTCAAGATGAAAGTTGGCTATGGCAAAAGAAGCTATCCCATTTGAACTTCAAGACCATGAATGAGCTGGTAAAGAAAGAGCTAGTTTGAGGCATTCCTCTGGTGGAGTTTACAAAGGATGGACTGTGTGATGCCTGCCAAAAAGGGAAGCAAATTATAGCATCATTCAGGAAGAAACTTGATTCAGCAATTGAAGAACCTCTGCAACTGCTTCACATGGAATTGTTTGGACCAGTCAATGTTTTGTCAATCTCAAAGAAAAGATTTTGCCTAGTAATTGTAGATGATTTCTCAAAGTTCTCTTGGATCTATTTCCTAAAGTCCAAAGATGAAGCTAGTAAAATCATCATCAATCACATAAGGCAAGTTACCAATCATCCTGATTTCAAAGTTAGAAGAATCAGGAGTGACAATGGAACTGAGTTCAAGAACTATGTCATGAGAGCATTCTGTGAGGAAAATAGGATCCTGCATGAGTTTTCAGCAGCAAGGACTCCACAACAGAATGGAGTAGTGGAAAGAAAGAATAGATCTCTTATTGAAGCTTCAAGGACAATGCTTGAAGAATCAAAATTACCAACATATTTCTGGGCTGAAGCTGTCAACACTGCATGCTACACTTAGAACATCTCTCTGATTAATCAGGCAAAATGCAAGACACCTTATCAATTGTTCAAGAACAAGAAGCCAACTCTGAACTTTCTTCATGTCTTTGGCTGTAAATGCTATATTCTGAGAAATCAAACTGATCAAAATGGGAAGTTTGATGCTAAAGCAGATGAAGGAATTTTTGTTAGATATGCTGTTGGTAAAGCATATAGAGTCTACAATCTAAGAACCAACATTGTTGTTGAATCTATACATGTTGTGTTTGATGATAAAAAGATTGAAGGACTAAAAGATGGAGATTACCATGAGAGCCTCAAATTCGATAATGTTGAGATGGTCAGTGAAGAAAGTGATGATGAAAGTGATCAAGAAACAGTGTCTAAGGATAATGCAGACAAATTTACTATAAATGAAGCACAAAACTCAACATCCGTCGAGTTACATAATGCTTCATCAGTCGTAAGGCAATCTGTATTATCCATCGGAAGACAACCTGCCTCATCCGTCGGTACTCAAAATTCACCATCCGTCGGGTTATCAAAAGGACCAGGAAGTCAAGGCAGATCACCCATGGAAAGCACCCCAATTTCAAATCAAAGATCCACAAACTCAGGGGGAGTTTCTAGCAATCAAAACTCAATCACACATCAAGACAATATTGAGGTCTCTTCATCTAGGGCTAATCTACCTCAACCAAGAAAATGGACAAAAGATCACCCCTTTGAACTGATTATTGGTGATGTTTCTTCCAGAGTTCAAACCAGGAGAGCAACTCAAGAAGAATGTCTATACAGCAGCTTCCTGTCTAAGGAAGAACCAAAGAAGGTAGAAGAAGCCTTATTAGATCCTGATTGGATTTTAGCTATGCAGGAGGAGCTAAACCAATTTGAAAGGAATAAAGTATGGAAGCTGGTAACCAAGCCTAAAGGAAAGAATCCAATAGACACCAAATGGGTATTCAGAAACAAGATGGATGAAAATGGCATAGTAGTAAGGAACAAAGCAAGATTGGTTGCTAAAGGCTATTGTCGGCAAGAAGGGATATATTTTGATGAAACATTTGCTCCTGTTGCAAGACTTGAAGCCATCAGAATCTTCTTAGCCTATGCAGCCCATGCCAATTTCAAGGTCTATCAAATGGATGTCAAAAGTGCCTTTCTGAATGGAGATTTGGAGGAAGAAGTGTATGTAAGTCAACCTCCTGGCTTTGAAGATCCAAATTTCCCAAAGTATGTCTACTATCTATTGAAAGCACTTTATGGATTGAAGCAAGCACCTAGAGCCTGGTATGACACTTTATCAAAGTTCCTTTTGGAAAATCACTTCACAAGAGGTACTGTAGATAAAACTTTATTTTTCAGAAATGTGAATGGCTCTAGCATACTTGTTCAAATTTATGTAGATGATATTATCTTTGGCTCTACAGATGAAAAACTTTGTAAAAAGTTTGCCAAACTGATGCAAAGCAAGTATGAAATGAGTATGATGGGAGAACTAACTTACTTTCTTGGTTTACAAGTTAAGCAAGTTAGTGATGGAATATTCATTAGTCAAACTAAATATATTTTTGATCTTTTAAAGAAGTTTGATCTAATGGATTACACATCTGCAAAAACTCCCATGGCCACTGCAACTAAGCTTGAACTAAACACTACTGAAAAGTCTGTGGATATTTCAAGTTATAGAGGCATGGTTGGCTCACTTCTGTACTTAACAGCCAGTAGGCCAGATATAATGATTGCTACATGTTTGTGTGCTAGATTTCAGGCTGATCCTAGAGAGTCTCATTTGATAACTATTAAAAGAATTTTCAGATATCTCAAAGGAACACCAAACCTTGGCATTTGGTATCCTAGAGATTCTGGTTTTGATCTAACTGGTTATTCAGATGCAGATTATACAGGTTGCAGAATTGATAGAAAAAGCACAACAGGAACCTGTCAATTTTTAGGAAACAAGCTTGTGTCCTGGTTCAGTAAAAAGCAAAATTCAGTTTCTACTTCTACAGCTGAAGCTGAATATATTGCTGCTGGCAGTTGCTGTGCACAGATTTTATGGATGAAAAATCAATTGCTAGACTATGGTTTGCAAGATGATAGGATTCCTATTTTCCGTGACAACACAAGTGCAATTGCCATCACTGAAAATCCAGTGCAACATTCAAGGACAAAGCATATAGACATCAAGTACCATTTCATAAGGAAACATGTAATGAATGGTACTGTAGAGTTACATTTTGTTCCAAGTGAGAAGCAACTTGCAGATATTTTTACCAAGCCACTGGATGAATCCACCTTTTTTAGGTTGGTAAGTGAGTTAGGTATGCTTAATTACTCTTGAATTTATCTGAATTATTCTTGCAAGTTGAAAAGGAGCCCGAAATTTAATTGATTTTTAGTCTTGGATGAAATTTTGGCTAAGTCAAAATTTGTCTCTCGACGGATGACCATTATCCATCGGGTTGAGTCATCCGTCGATATACAAATTGTAAATAAAAATCAATTACTTTTCTGGAATATTTTAAAGCTCGACGGATAACATTTTATCCTCATCCGTCGAAGTGTCTAATTCTTAACCGTTAATTCCCTGAACATTATCCATCGAGTATACTTACAATTTATAAGCATTACACGACGGATAATGGGTGGAATTTTTAAATTTTACTTTAAAACGGTAATTTTAGGCAGTTTTTATTAGGTAATTTATTTCTCTTTATTATTTTTATCCGTTGAGTTTGAGCAAAGTATAAAAGCCTATTTCATTCTAATCATTTTCTTTTATCATTCTCAAATTCAACTGTCTTATTTCATTCTCTCTCAAGAAAAAATCCTCTTTCTCTTCAAGCTTTTCTTCCCTAACAATGGCACCCATAGTAAAGATCATGTCACAGACTGAGTTCATCTATGAGAAGAACAACTTCACTACCTTGGTCAATAAGGGGATTCAGCAATCTGAAGACTATCATAAGATGATGGACTTCGCGAAGAACTGCAAGTTAAATTTTGCTATGCTGGAATCACCCACAATTTATTGTGAAGTTGTTGAAGAGATGTGGACAACAGCAATCTACAACTCTACTGACAAAACCACTCTGACCATCAAAGGTAATGTTTTCTGTATCAATAGTGATGTCATAAAAGCGTGTTTTAAGATTTCTGATGACAATGTTACTGCACCACATACTGACACTAATATTGTCAATATGCTAAATTCCATTCATTATGCACTTCCTATTGCAAAACTAAGTGAAATTAGAAGACTAGGTCTTAGGAAGGAATGGAGTTACTTGTGTGATGTAGTAACTAAGGTCTTTTCTGGAAAAATCAGTAATTTTGATTCTGTGAACATTTCCATGCTTAACATGCTATACATGCTAGTTACAGACAAATATTACAACTTAAGTGATCTGGTTGTGTATAAGTTAGGTTATAAACTAGGTGACTTAGCCAAAAGAGGAAAGAATATTTACTATGCTAGATTTTTTATGCTTTTGGCTAACCATCTTTGTGAAGAGATTGAACTTGAGAACCCAACCAACAAATTAGCTTGTTGGGTTCAAGAGAGAAGAATCATTGCAGATCTGAACAGAGCCAACCATCACAAGGATGTGCCAATGTTCTATTTTCCTGTAATGCTGGCACCTCAGGTAAGTGAGGTAAGTTCATCTACAGTCTCAACTATTCCAATCCCTTCTATTTCTTTGAGTTCAGGCATAGCTATGGCAACTGTGACAATGACCAAACAGTTGCCTACCAAAGCTGCCAAAACAACTGCAATTCTTAAATCCAAATCAAAGAAAACCCCCTCTGGTATCTCTCAAAAGGTACCAGTTGAAAATCCTACCAAACACAAAGAGGGGAGTGTGAAGGAGGGTAAGATAGGTGAGGGAATGGGTGAACATCAAAGAAACCCCAAGGATAAGGTTGGAGAGATAAGTGAATCCCAGCCTAGCCACACTGCAGTTTCCCAACAAACTGCAGTGCTTAAAAAGGACAGAAGCTCATTTCTAGCTGCATCCTCCCAAAAGGATGTGGCTATTGAACAAAGCTCTCATCCAAGAGCACAGGCCAAGAGGGTTAGGGACACAAGCCTATACCAAACTTACACTAGAAAGAAGAAATCCAAAAAAACTGGGGATGCACAGGACACACACTTAGTGCAAATTGGTGCTAAAGACACAGTCCCTGCACCTTCTCAAATTCAGATTGATGTGGCTCCAATAAATGTGGAGTCACGGCCAAAATCTCGCTTGATAGAAGCCACTGAAATACAATACTCACCAACCAACTCACTGGAAGTGGACATGATAAACACTTCAATTCCTGATTCCCCTTCTTTAACTCTGTTGGGGAAGCCAAAACCTAGTGCAAGTGAGCATCATCTTTTAGATGACCTGTTGGCTCACTTGCCAATTCTTTCTGATTCTATTGTGACATCTGTGCCTCAAATAACTTCAATCAACACAGAGTCAACAATAGTTTCTCTTCCCACCTCATTCATTTCTACTCTCTCGATGGATATTGCTCATCCGTCGAGTAGTGATTGTATCCCGACGGATAAGCTTAACAGCAGTTATCCGTCGGATTGCTTTACCACTCACCCGACGGATATCATTTATACATTTATACAATCACTCTTAGGACTACGGATATCTCGAGTGTCTCTGCACAACTTCAAACTTCAATAATTTCAAGTGCAGAAGATTTGGTGGTAATACAATCACTCTTAGGACTACGAGAGGAGAGTGTATTGAGTGAGAGGCTAGTTGCTCCCAGGCAAAAGGAGAGGAAAAGAGTGAATCTCAGCAATCCATTCATTCAGGATTGGCAAAAGTGAGTGAGAGGAGTCCCACCTTAGTAGGTGAAGGTGAGGGTGTGAGGGTGGGGAGCCAGGGTGAGACCCTGATGCAACAAAAGAGAGAATATGAGAGAAAAGCAGGTACTGGAGCAATAAGGATGGAGCGAGCCATTGCTAGTGAGTCAATGATTGTGGATGATGTTGAAAAAGGAAAGACAATTTCAGCAACATTACAAAGCTGTAATTGATAACATTTCCTTGGATGCTGACACTTTTACTCACCCTATTTCAGCCTATCAACCGTTGGCTGCTCAGGGCAATGTGGAGGCAGAGCATACTTTACACTTAGTGCACACCACAGAATCTCTTCAAAGAGATAAAGCTGATGTCAACAGGATGCCTCCTCAAGCTGGAGAGCCATCTGAAGAATTAGGAGTAAATTCTAATGATGATGACTCTAGTTCTTTGAATAGAAGCATGAACTTAGGCGGAGCTGAAGGCTAAAGTTCTGCTTTAAGTTTACCTGAATGGGCATGGGCAAAGGACTTTACACCAGGACAATTTGAGGTGTCCTTGGTAAGACAAGTAACAGCTATTCAGCAAGCCCTTCAGGAAGTTTCAGATGCAGGTACCAAGGCTATTCTTAAAGCTCATCTAGACTCCTTGCACTTAAATGAAGATCCAACACTCCGGACAGAATATCAGTGTGGATGAATTGAAAAAGGAGATAGCTGACTTAAAGACATACAACTCTGAGAAACTGGATTCACTAATGCCATATGGTATCATGCATGATTTATTATAAAGGTTGAGAAGAGAATCAGATTCTGAGAAGAAGATAGCCAAGCTGGAGACCAGAGTTCAAATTATTGAGGATTCAGTGGCCCTACTTCTTCAAAATCAACAGACTCAGACAAATCTTCTCATGCAACTGGCTAAAGCACAAGGCCTAACTCCTTCACTTGATGATAACAAAAAGGCGGAGAGAGAATCTAGTAAGGGGGAGAAAGGACCAACTAAGGGGGAGAACGGACCAACTAAGGGAGAGAACATTATAGTTCAAATCAGCAAAGTAATTGTACCTTCAATTACTATCTCCAAGCCACCAGTTGCAGATGGTATAGATCTTATAAATGCAGCAGCAGTGAGTTTGAAAGATGCTGATAAAGAAGAGTTGACTTTGATCAACTGGAAAAAGATTGATGAGGAAATACAGAGAAAGTTTCAATTAGTCAAGGAACCAGATCAGTCAGCAATCCATCACTCTCTTGTCAAGCCAATCAATGTGAATGAGATGAGCATGAACTATTTGGAGAAAGGACAATCTTCCTGCATCAAGACTACAAAGGCCGAGATGATTCTTAAACCAAAGGCAAACTATCCAAAGTCATCTTTGAAGAACCCTATGGATACTGTGTATGAGACACCCAAGCCTGATGAAAAGAAGCTTCTGTCAAGATCTATTCTTCTCTACAAAGATCTAGCTGATTCAGCCTCAAGAGAGAGAATTGCAAAGATATTCAGAAATGGGAAGGAAATTTGTGTGGTAGCTGGACATCCACAATTTGCTCAAGCAAAGGAAGAAGAAAAAGCCAGATTGAAGAAGGAAAAGAGGCAAGCTGCTCTAGATGCAAAGAAGTCTAAACAAAAGAAAGAACAGTTTGCTATCCTGACCAAGCTACAGGCTGTGAATTCTTCTCAACAAATTCCCTCTCAACCAACTCAAGCTACTGGATCAAAGAAGAAGACTGAAGAACAGAAGAAATCTCCAAGAAAGAAAGAATTGGCTAAAAGAACAAAAAGAAAGTTGGATATTGTAAACAAGGAATTGGAAGATCAATTTCCAATGGAATCCACTAAAGCTGAAACTCAAGCATCAAAGCCCTCTATGGTATTTGAAGACATAAGGGTGGTGGACCCCTACAGGAACATACATGGAGAGCCTATTGTGCCAAAGGATGAGCCAATAGAGTGGGATAAATTACCAATTCCTGACTTCAACTTGCCAATTCTCACCAAGCCAAGAAGGATAAAATCAAGGGCAGTCAAGAAAGTGAAGCTGTCACCTCTCAAATCCAAGGCAGTAGTCAAAGCTCAACCCAAGATCAACAAGGGAGACTACTTGTACTTGTGTGACATCAAGGAATTTTCAGACCTAAACCTTTATCTGGAGGAGCTGGATGAGGTAAGGGCAATTGATGCATACAGAAACCTACCTGAAAGGTTGGTATTCAAGTACAAAGGAGGAAGGGAGATTCAGTGGCCTCTTCACAGGATACTTCAAGAAAGCCAAGCTGTGTTGATCAAAGTATATTCATCCTTCAAAAAAAACTTTGGGTTTAATGTAACTGCAAGAAGATTAGTATTGAAGAAGATTGAAGAGCTAAGGAGTGTTAGAGCCAAAGATGCACTACCCAAAACTCTTATCATCCCATACACAGGGAGAAGAGTGCATCTAAGGCCCTAATGGTTGATGGAATTCATAGATGATAAGGGTGTGAGAAGATTCTTCAGACTAGAAGACCAATTGAGTATCTCTAGCAATGAGACTCTTTTGGAAATGCAAGAAATGTTAGATCTCTCAGAATCTGATGAATTAGAATTCCACAGACAACTCCAGAATCAAATTGAAGAAAATAACAGAAAGCTTGGAAGAAGATCCAGACCTTCAAGGAACTAGAAAAATCTGCTCAGGCTAGAGGAGCATCTTGAATTGACTGTGAGCCAAACCTTGTATACCTTGTTTAAATTGAAGCACTTTCAGTTTTATCTACTTATCTTTAAAGATATATGTTTAGGATGTTTTGTTATCATCAAGTGTCTCTTAATTTATGGCTACAATTCCAGTAGACATAAATTGGGGGAGATTGTTGTGAATATGTTGTGCACTTGATGATTACCTAAACAAAACATCTAAGTAGATTTTACTTAGTGAAATAATGTAGCACTCGACGGATAAGAATTATAGTCCCGACGGATAACTCAGTTTGAGTACCGACGGATGAGTAATTTATTATCCATCGAGTGAGTAGCTTATATAATGATAAGTTTGTAGCACAGTGTTGTATGCACCTTTGTATAGAATCTTTAGTAGCATATAAGTCATGTTGACTTTAACTAGATATGCAGAATAGGTTGATTAACTGTACATAAGCAATGTCTTGTAATTCTGTATAAGTGAAATGAAGTCAAGTGCCAAAATAGCTATCAACGGATGCTTAACAAAGCTTCGACGGATGATCAAATGACTTTCAACGGATGTTCAAAATAGCAGTCGACGGATGATCAAGTAAGTCATCGACGGATGATCTGAAAGTCGACGGATGATAATATCAAGATTCAAACATCAGTTGAACAGTGAAAGCTGACACACAGCCGTCGAGATTGGATACAAACACTGTGGAAGCCTATTAACTGGGTCATAGAGGACGAAAAGCAGCAAAGATCAAGACTGTTAGATTTTATATTTATTCAGTTCTTTTGACTTTGTAATCTTGGTAATATATATAAACCAAGAGAGTAGCAAATAAAAATAATGACTAAGAAAACTAAGTTAGCTTAAAAACAAACACAGAGAAATCTTTGTAAGCACTATCTTTAGCATTTCCTGTGTTCTTAGTTGTTCTATCTTGTAAAAGCAGCTGTGAGCATTTCTGCACACAGAGTTCTCTCGATATATTAATATATATCTCTGGTGGAATTGTTTAAATCCACCATAAAGTTTTTAAAGACTCTTGTCTTTAATTACTCTTGTTTTGATTCATTAAAGTTTATATTTCACATTGTGTTAATCAAAACAGATATATCTATAATCGAGTTGAACATTTTTATTTCAAGAAAAAGATAAAGAATTCCATTCAACCCCCCTTCTGTAATTCTTGCTATATTGTTAAGGGACTAACAAGTCTTGAGGGAGAAACAGTTTTCAGTGGTATGGCCATGATCCTTGTGATAGCCACAATGCTTGTCCCGGGCCATATTTTCGGGGGGTGCCAGCAAGGGTTTTGGCGGATAATAGAACGGTTTGCTTTTGACTTCCCGCAAAATGTCGGCCCGGGGCCTGTTGAGGGGTGTCCACTCCGGTTCCGGCTTGGGTTCCTTCTTTGTCTTGGGTTTCCTTTCACTTTTTCTTGATTCGGGGTATGTTTCCCGGGACTGCTGAATGTAGTTGGCTTGCCTGTCGAGTTTGTATCTTTTATCTCTCCGGGATGATGAGCGTCGCTCCGGAGACTCATCATCGTCATGTATTCTTCTGTTCATCTTCATTGATTTGAGGAAATCGTTTTCCTTTATGAACTTTGATGCCAACGCATATGCTGACGCCAGGCTTTGGGGTTCCCTATGAATCAGGTGTTTAACATAGCCTTCACAAGATATCGGGTGCAAGTTTCTTCGAAAGATGTTTACTGCCTCCTTTTCTTCTAAGTTGGAGAGTTGGTTGACCGCTTTCTGGAATCTTTTGATGAATTCCGGAAGGGGCTCCTTGCTTCTTTGTTGGATTGTTTCCAGATGACACATCTGCAACTCGTTCATCCGGTTGGCCCTGAATCTTTTCAAAAATATCTCGCGGAAGTCTTTCCAGGAGTCCACACTCCGGGATGGTATGCGGCTGAACCATTTCTAAGCGCCTCCCTTCAACGTTGATGTGAAGAATCGGCATCTAGTCAGGTCGCTGTAATCATAAATATTGGATATTTGCTCAAAATAGTTCAGATGCTCCTCAGGGTCAGCCAGTCCGTCAAAAGAGTCAAAATTGAAGTACTTCAGCCCTGACTCTCTGGGGGTGGATTCCAGATTCTTTGTGAACGGGGTTGCTGCTGCCCCTACTTCCATGTCACCCTCCACTTTCCTTTTAAGGTCTCGAAGGGCCCAGGCCATTTGTTCTTGCTTGGACTCCTTCTCTGGCTCTGAGTCTGAGGAAACATGAATCCGGTGGGCCTTTCTCTTTAGCTTGGCCCCCTCCTCCCGGACTCTCCTTTCTATAGATTCATGGGCTTTAGCCTCTTCTTCTTTCCGGATTCTCTCATGGAGGGCAGCTCTTCTTATTTCATCTCTGGCATCCTCTGGTGGCTTCTTTAAATTCTTTGCAATCCGGTCCAAGACAGATCCCCGAGATTCTCCGGACCGTTCTCGCTGATCCCCTGGGCGGGTCTCAGGTTCGGCGTTCCGCTTTTCCTTCCACAAGTCCATTACCGCCTGTATCTGTTCCGGGGTCATGCTTCCCCATGGATTTGTGGTGATCCCTGTGTGTTTGTGGGCAGCTTTTTCAATAACTATTCTCTGGTCTTCTGGTTGGAGATTTTGAGAGGGGGTCTGGGTTATGGGGAGCCCTTCGTCCAGGTCTTCCATGTCTCCATCCCTGGGTTGGGGAGGAGGCGGAAGGAAAGAGGCGGACACTGCTGCTTTGCTTTTTCTCGTGGTCATGGTTATTAAAAAGTGCTATGAACTTACAATAATAAAACTCGTAGAAACAGATCTAAAAGATGGGTAGTAGCGTTCTTACTGGGAGATGGTGTTTCAAGTTTCTGGGCGGTGGGGTTGCGGATACGAGCACCACTGGTCGGAGGTTCGCCCCCTCCTTCTTGCGCCAATGATAATCCCGGTTCGCCCCGGGGCCTTGCCCTTGCTGGGCCCGGACTCAACTCCTTCTGGGCCGCGAGGGCGGCGGCGTGCGGTGTAACTGTAGGGTGCGAACCTACAAAACAGAACCGGAGGGGGGTAGCGTCCCCGCGGCACCTCCGGCGTGAGAATAAGAAAGGGATTTTAAGGAGAAGAAGGGCAAAATTGTGATTATGCAGATATATTTTAGGAGTACGTGTGTGCATGTAAGTATATGTGAGAGAGAGAGAATGTAAGATTGTACCCTGTAACCTTCCTTATGTTCTACCTTTTATAGGCCTCCTACTAGGGTTTAGGGGTTTGTCCCTTTTCATCTGGACCGTAGGTTGGCCTTTTGGACTGTAGGGCATCTGGACGCCTGAGATGCGTCAGAGTACTACCATATCCGGACCGTAGGAACGTCTTGGATCCCGGATACCTGGGCGGTGGCGATGCTGCCACGTGTCCTGGGCTCCTCAAGGTCAATGCTGAATCCGTCAGAGTACTGCCACATCCGGACCGTAGGATTGTTCTGGATCTCTGGGATCTGGACGGTGGTGATGTCGCCACGTGTCCTGGGGTCTTGTATTTGGGCCCTGGGACTCTTCACTTGAGCCTGAATTGTTATGGGCTATCAGTAATCTTGATGTAGATTGATTTACAACGGAGCCTAAGGTACAGTTGAGCAGGATGGGGTTAAATTACGAAGGTACATCATCTATCAAACGTGGAGTACTCTGAACACAAAGTCCTGCACACACAAAATAGATAAATTGTGGTTTTTATGCAGGAACAAAACTAAGTACTTCACATATTACCGGTAACAATGTCTTCATGGATTAAATTACCTAATTTCTCTCTAGTATTATTGTCAAGCTTCCTTAGTTTCTTCGCGTTATTAAAAACATCTGACTTCAAAGAACCGAAATTATCAAGTTTTAAATGATTATAATTCTGTTACTGCAAAATAAAAAGAAGCAAATAAAATAGGTTGGGAGCAAGGAAGTGTATCATAAAAACATGAAAGAAGAAGGGGAAAATATGAATGGTAAGGAAACTCACCTCTTTCATTTCTCTGTCAAATCCGAGAAGAGAGAAAATAAAATGTTTTAGATTGTAGATGGCAATTCAACTATTTTCAAATTTGAAATGGCTAGACTAATTCATAGACACATGAGTTATAACACATCGTACACTAAAGTATTAGTTGTTTATTTGGCATCATTATCTGTGTATCTCATATTTGGAATGGAAGCTTGTGTGCATGTGGGCGGTAAGCCTTGATTTTGGGCAAAAAGGTATAGACGTGTAATGATGTTGTGTATGTTTGGGTAGTAATTGTAGTGGCATAGTATGTAATTAATATAAAAGTTGAAGGGTATGGATGTAAAAAAACACTTGATTTGGAATTAGGATTTATTATATAGATAGATTTGCATCATGCATGATGATATAATATTCACATATACATATCTAGAAAGCGTCTGATATCAACTAGTTTTTTACATATATATATACTAATAAATTATATTAGAAAAAGAACTAACTTTGAATACACAGAGCTATATTGCTAAAAGATGATAGCTCCGACAAATTTAGCCTATTTTTACATAAAATTGACAAAAATAACCAATTTCTGAATAGTTGGCCAACTTTGGCCGATGGGATACCCAACTGTCAGTGGAGTATCCATTTTATATAAGATACCCAACTGGCAGTGGAGTATCCCATATATGAAATACACAACTACCAGTGGAGTATCTTATAGAAATTGGGATACCCAACTGACAGTGGAGTATTCAATCGGCCAAAATTGGCCACTTTTTTCAGAATGACTATTTTTGTTAAATTTTTTCAAAAATCGGCTATTTTTGTCATTTTTTCTCGGAAAATAGCTCCCATTGTAGAGCCAACCAAACACTCCTGCATAGCCCTGATTCTCATCATATTAACATTCTACACCCAATAACAAACACATAAAAGCATCTCGTAAGTAAATAGAGTTTGCAGTAATAAGGGTAAGCAAAATGAATTAAGAGGACTTACTCGGAAAGCAGAGAACGAGAAATAAGGAGACATAAAGGAGGATAACATATGATAGGGGCACATAGTCGCCAATTAGCTTTGCTGTCTGTTACAGTGTATATTAAATAGTGAGAGAGGACATCTTATTGCTATCTTAGAGGACCCGTAGCACCGGTCTATGACGATGCTATTTTTCGGTGCTTACTGTTCAACCACTTTCTGTCTTCTTTAATTAGCCCATGTTTAATGGGGGCACCGACGTTATAGTAACTTAGCATTAGAATACTTGCGATGAAATGTACATATAAATGCATACACTGTAATATATAGCAGTTATTCAGTGATGTGACTGCCAAGATGGAGGACTATTCAGCTGCTGAATCTGAATAAAATTATCTCACAAACCTACATCTGCAAAGTTACATTGATATTCCAAGTTTGTTATACCGAAGTAAACATATAATGGTCCGATGCACACTTTGAATGACAACCAACAACCCACATGAAATTGTCTGAGGATCACCTTAAATAACAACCAAGAACCTGTACCAATGCAACCAGGTTAGTTGACCATACCTCAAGTTTTCTCAGAAGGGTTGATCTGGAATTCCCATGTGCATCATTAAAAATCTATTCAATCTATAGTTTTGTGCATTCCCGTCAAACTCATTGCTCTAGGAGATCCCTCCTAAAAAAATAAGGCCACACAAAAAAAAATATTGCACCGCTTGTTAGAGTAAGCTAACCTTGGTTCACCCACATTTAGCTCTAGCAGAGCCCTCCTTAAAATAAGTAGGCCACGCACAAACAATATTATAGCGCTTATTAGAGTAAGTTAACCTTAGTTCACGCACATTTATCGTAGATACGCTAAGCAAGAAATGAAAGAAGTAGTATACGTCAATACTTTATCCAGTAGAGAAAGGCTTATATGTTTGTAAGTTTGTTAATAATGTTCGCTGTCCATCTTTAAAATACCAGAGCATAACATATGCGAAGTGCATAACATTAATTACCTTTAACAAAATAAACTTCTGATCCAAGGTGGCACCACGTGACACCTAAACATATTGGGTGGAGACCCTTGTGTAGCTGATATGTTTAAAATTACTACCCTGTACAAAAATCAAGAACACAAAGTATGAACTACATGCATTGTTAAAAGCTCTCAATAATATCAATGTGATATCAAGGACAAGCAAAATGTGAGAATTTTAGAGGCGGGATTTTAAGGTGATAACCAACCAAGTCATGAGTAGGTATCAGAGTGTTTCCTATCATGTTATAAAGTTCCAGAAAAACAAAATACTTTAGCTCAACCAATACATCCAGGCTCTTCTTTTCCATGTTACTCCTATTGAAGTATATTCTATTTTTATTAGTTAGATAGTTATTTCCAGAATTTTCCGGGCATTATTTGCTCATTCTTGTTGTTTCATCTTCCAATCCCACAGATAGCAATGTGGACATACCATCAACCAATAACAAGGAAGTCGATGACATCTATTAGTCTATATGACTGGCTTTAAGTGAATGATTAAGTTGGTAGGAGGCTAGTTATCCTAGCATGTTTTGTTTAAGTTAAATTATGTAAATTGTTATAACTCTTGTGTTAAGTCTATATTTGACTGCTGATTATACTTCATTTAGAAGTAATAATCAGTAGCATATCTAGAAGAGATATTTAGGAAAATGTAATAATTATTGGATCATTGTATTATTATGGTTCACTATTATATTGGTGTGTTCTTTGAGACTATAACATATGTGTATGAAAGGTAGGGGTCGAGATATGAGTAATTGTATGTTGATGAGAAATATAAAGGAAATATTTTAAAAAGGGCTTAGTAAAAATTGATCATGATGATCCTGTTTCCTGACCCCGAATTTGGGAATGTTATAGAATGGTATCAGAGCAAGGGTTATAGTACTTAGACACGTGAGCGTAAGGAACTTAGTTATAATTAAGAGGATTGAGAATCCATATCGGATTCACAGTCGGACTATTGGATGTAGTACTGAAAGGTGAGAGAAAGATGTGAAACCCTAAGTGAAGATTTATGAAAAAGAACTATTAGGCTTCTTATTATATTATAGGGGAACCCAAATGAATCTGTCTCAATAGAGTGAGACGTATAATTGATTGATAAGGATGACATAGAGCTTAGAGGGGCAGTGAGAAAGTTTGATAGAGCAAGAATCAAGCATCAAGAGAGAGAGAGATAAGATGGTTATTGTGCCTTTGTTCCACTTCTGACTAGAGTACCATATGAGGCCTACCCTTATAGGGCACAGGGCGAGGATTTTGAGAATGATGAGAAGGGATTTTGAAATTTTTATGAATTATCCAAGGCACTGATATAGGATATGGAGTATAATCTCAAGAGGCAATTGAGGTAGACTCTATAAGGGCCAATACTATTGGATGACTCAAATAACATGAAGTTTATTGCTCTTAGTCCTCTATATAGTTGCTATGAGGAAATAGTATATATGAGGACCAAGACCTTTAATTTCTCCGTACAAATTATGTTACTTATTACCTGGAATAGGTTAAGGAATTATTTTATATGCGAGATTTTAAAGTCTCTACGAACAACAATTTCACCAGAGATAGTGTTTACTGTAATATTAAGGACATTATTTCCTTTAAGGAAGATTTATTATGTACTTTGAGAATGTTATCAGGAATATACCTAGTACAATAGACCATAATGGATTACCTTAGAAAGTAAGGATATTAGGAATGGATGGTCTGACTTTAATAAGGTTGTATATGGGTGAAACGAGCGAGACAGTGATCTCAAAATCTACTAGAAAAGAAGATCGGTGGGTCTGGAGATGGGACTTGATAGAAATTTTAATAGAATTTATGCATATATTAATTCGTAGATCTTTGTCATATGTTGATATATTGGGTAGACAACTGTAGACACTACGCCATATATGGCCTATCACAATGGTATAATCATGTGTGTTACAAAATTATGTTATCTTACCGCAACGTAGTATTTTTGATGTTACCATAGCCTTTGTAAAATGTAACTATAGCTTCAAAGTGTTACATATGGTAACATGTGGAAACTTATGTTAGAATAGGGTGTTAATGGGTAAAAAAGTAATATTTTACAAAAAAGTAAATATATATAATTATTTGACTTCAAAATTAATCAATTTTGATCATATAATTAAGCAATAATGTTAATATTAGCTAAGATTGATAAAATATTTTTTTTGTTAAATTTTGTAAACTATACTAATTAGTAACTGATAATTATTTATTTATAAAAAATTTGAACACTCTTTAAACTTAAAAAAATATCAAAAAATAAAAATAAAATGAAATTAGCAATGTTGGATTATCATTGTCTCTCGATTAGGCAGGGTAAAGTAGGCTAAAAACTTTTGGAGAAGCGTTTGAACAGCCTGGGTAAAATTTTAGACAAAGTCAAAATTTCCCTATCTAAACATCTCCCTGGGTCGCTCTCTCTAAACAACTCTCACACACCTTTTCTCTGCTTTCAATTGAAACAAATCTAATCATCCTAAAGTACTACCTCACAGGTCGATGATTCGAGCTAGGGTTTTATATTGATAAAGTCTCACAGATTTGAGCTTAAAAAAGTTTGGGGCTTTACATCAATTGAATCTACAATCTGAAATGGCTGGTAGATTAAGCCACGTCGCTTCTCGTATTATGGCAGAAAACGGTGTCATTTCATGTTCAACCTACTCATCACTTGTTCTCCAATCCGGCATGGGTCTCCCCGTCGACAAACACATCATCCCCGACAAACCCGTAATCTCCTCTCTCTCTATCTCTCTCTCTCTCTATCTCCCCCCTCTCCCCCTCTCTCCTCTAATAATGTATATTTTTTTAATTAATACGCTCTAATTAAAAAAATGAAATTGGGCATTCTTGAAATCCTAATTTAAAATATTTTGTTTATTTTCATTTTGATCCTGTTGTGGGAAGGTAGTGACAAATTGAATATGTTACTCAAATTCTAGTACATTCAGGCCTGGTTAATTCTCTTTTGCTTGCTGATTCTATTGAAGATATGTTTATGCCCCCTAAATTTGTCTAACTAAATCAGAGAAGGTTGATATTCTAACATTTTCTCACTTTTCAGATGTTTGTTGAGGAAGCGATGGAGTTAGTTGAGTTGGATGTGTTGAGAAATGCGCTAGTTGGACTCCCATGAGTAAATGGTCTATCAATTAAACAAATAAAGAGTCTTAGCAATGCAATAGAGCCAACATCAGTCTTAGATGCCAGAGCAGCATCAATTGTCATGAGAACCGTGAGGAACATAGTGGATACAACAGTTCATCAACCAAGCATAGATATCTTTGAAGCTTTTGAAGAGATACCTAATAATTTCTTTCACTTATCTAGGATTATAAACTTTTTCTGCAATTTATATGTACCTACTAATGCTTTCATCTTGCAATGACGTCTTCACAATTTTTAGAAAATGAAGCACAACTTTATCAAGCTTCAATATTTGTTATTTATTTGAATTCAGCTGGTATTCCTGATACTTAACACCCCCCAATCCATGTAAATTTAAAGTCTCACACATACAATATTTGGGTTATTTATAGGTTGATACTAGAATACATACTATTCTTTTAATTGACGGCTCAGATGTATTGCAAAAATAGGCTTGCAAGAGAAAACTTTAGATGTATGATTGTGGGGTATACTGATATCTCAGAGTTAATACTTATGATGTTTATTGGAACAAGTGAGCTTTGACAAATAGGGTTTGAATAGTTTATTTTGTCCATTTTGGATTAGAGTTTATGAGGTACTAACTAGTACATCGGTATCACTCAAGCAAATGAATTTAGCAATTTTGGTTAGATATATATTGAATTTCTGCTGTAACATATAGTTGAAGTCGCTTAGTTGGATAATCTATGGATGTGTATTACTGGGGGCTTGACTTCTTTTGACAATAATAATACTATTACTGATTTTGTGTCTTAAATCTTGATTGGTTGTTGTGGCTGCAATTAGATTTAGGACAAGTTGGTAAGCCTGATTTACCTCATATCTTATGAGCACAATTTCAGCTAGAATATATCTTTGTTTGTATATGCTTGTACATTCTTATATTTCCTAGAAGATGATTAGTAAATTTGAGACATAAAAGTACTAGATTTAATATCTCTGTTTCCTTAACTTCTAGTTTTTGAAGTTTATTTAGTTAGTATATTGATGTATTTTGATTTTTTCTTCTTTAGTTACAGGCCGTGTAATTTGAGAGTCAAGTGTGCTTATGCAGGAGCAGGTGTAACAAAGGATTTTAACACCACTACTATAGATGTTTCAGCTAATATTAGGACTGAGCGAGTAATCACTAATAACTTATGTTTTCTCTTTTATATCGATTATAAAGCATGCTATTAACTACTAAAACACATGAGGCACTAATGTACTTTCCTGTAGTAGCTTGTTGTGCTAGGGGCAGTGGTTTTGTTGGTTCAACTATATGCAAGGCTGCAGTGGCTGAAGGTATCAAGTTCATAAGCTTGAGAAGGTACCGAGATATATAAGGTTGCACGTACGTTTGTTCATTTTACATGGTTACTTCATCCCCACATGGTCAATATATGGAACATTAGTGTATATTTCAACTGAGGTATTGCAGCTGCAAATGATCATCCATTTCAACAGGCTAGTTTTTATTTGGAAGGGTTAAATAATTTTAATTTCTGCATGTATTAGTAATTAAAAAGTTCTGAACGTCCATCACAGCTTAAAGAACTAATACAGAAAAGCTTGTGAGTTATTAGGACTCCATTGCTTTATATGTACTTACTAATACTAACTGCAAAATTCTAGTATTAATTATTTGGTACTATATAATTAGGATTTTAGATTTCCATATTGGAAATCACTGATGTCTTTGGATCATTTGCATTGCATAACTATTTTACAAGGAATGTTTAGCAACATCATATTATCTTGAGAAATAATGCATTTATGTAGTTAAACTTGAAATATTATTATGCTATAGGTAGCCATTGAGGTTGTTTATGTTATTATCCAGACATTCATCTACAACATTATCCTATTTACGTTTCCAGGGATGTAATAACCCCAATTTTGGAGAAATTTTGAAACCCTTATGAATAGTGTTTTTGCTGAACGAGAAAACTTTTCATGCCACGCTATGTAGGGGTTCTGTTATTGATCTTATGGGATATTATTAGTACTCTATGTGGTATATAAGTGTATGTAAAGATCGTCAGAATCCAATTCCGAACACTTTGATTTTTCCCGGAAATCCACAAGATACGGAGAGAATTGAGTATAAGGTAACATGATAAAAAGGATTTAAATTAAAGGATTATAAGAGAGGATCATAGAAGGAATACAATATATTGAGAAAGGTTAAGGGAACCTAAGTAATAAGATCCCGGGTATGATCCCTCAAACGATAAACGAGAACGAAAGATAAGCGAACCGTAAAACAAATAAGTGACCAAGAGACAAGCTTGTACAAGAAGCCAGGGATTGTGACATCATCAAACCACAAGGTGTGGACAAGTGGGAGCATTATGACATGTGCAAGGTGACACAAGCATGACATGGGAAGGAAGGAGGTGTGGTGGCTTTTTAACCACACAAATTCAAGGGCAACAAGGTAATTAACTAAATCAAACACAAAAACAAGCCAACCAAGCCAAGCAAAATCATTTTCATCAAAATCAAAAAGAAACCAAGGCATGGTTCATCATGCTCTCGGCTTTTTACTATTGCAAATGGGCAAGAATTCAAAAACTCAAGATCCAAGCCTCCTAAATTGGTGAGTTAATTCCCTAATCATCTTCATGCTTAGTTAGGGCTATATCATGAGTTTAAGCCATTAATTCCTTCTCAATCTTCTTCATTTAATCAAAGAAGAAGACTATGAATAGTGTTTTCAAGTTTTTAACTTGAAGTTTTTCTTGTTTTCTTGAAGATCCAAGCATTCTTAAGACTTCTCAAAGCTTCTTAAGGCTTCCTAGCTCCTCCCACCACTTCAAGGAAGGTATACCATCTCCAAACCCTAGATTCCTATATATTATAAGATGATTTTGATTAGTAGGATGATATTGTAGCTTGTTGTTGTGATTAGAGTTTGGGATTTGAAATGGTAGTGAAATGGAATGGTAAATGTTGTGGTTTTGATTAAAAGAACTTAAGTATGATTAAAGTTAAGCTTAGGCATAAGTATGAATGATGAAATTGAATTGGTTGGGGTTGTTATGATGTGATGAGGATGGATGTTGGTTGTATGTTGGATTTGAGGTTGATTTGGAATGGGTTTGAATGGTTTAAAATATTGGAAATCGCGTAAACATAGCCGTCCTAACGTCCGATTTTCTTTGGACTGTTTTTGTGCATAGCATTAGGACCCGAGAACCCCCTGCTAGATTATGACCACTGCCATGTTTAGATAGCTCATGTTACGAGCTTCATTTTGATATGTAGTTCGTTCGATTCCGATGCACGGTTTAGGAGAAACGACCGTTTCAAGTAACGGCGTTTCGCGAACGAAACTTTTCCCCTCGCCTTACTTTGAAACATAGGTTAAAGACCAATAAGGGTTAATTAATGTATGAAACATTTATGGTAAGTGTGTTAGGCAGTTGGTAAGACACTCGCGAAGGAATCGCTTTAAAACTCGTAAAGGTTAAATTATTAAAAATGGTGGAGCCGAGGGTACCCGAGTGACTTAAGCGAATCAGTGAGCGCAAAACAAGCGTTAGAGTCTAAGTTAGTTAAAGTATAGATTTACAAGTGATTTTGGTTTAATTCCAACTTACTTGTTGTTTATAGGTTACCAGACTCGTCCCAAGCCTTTTATCACCCCAAGTCGCTCAGGCAAGTTTTCTACCCGTTATACTGTTGTTGTGATGTAAATATATGTATATGCATTATCTTGTGATAAATGCATGATTGTTATTAGCAAATTTTGCGATATATTGGAGCATGCTGATATGGTATATATGCATGTCTGTTTCGTAATCTGGTTATCTATCTGTTGATGTCGATGCTTATAGTTGCATAATACCTATGCTAGAGATAAGCAGTAGTTGCGTATACCCTTAGTATAGGGGACCCAAAGGTGAACATATTTCTAAACCGGGAGTCGATGTTCCCGAGTATAATATATATATTTATATATATATGGTTATAGTTTTCCAAACTATTAATCGAATAAGGTTTATTCGATAACTTTATTTATTAATGAATATTATCTTGAATATTCATTCGAGGGCTTATGACTCCTTCTATTTTATTAATTGAATATTATTTGAATATTCATTTGAGGATGTATGACTCCTTTATTTTATTTAATGAATATTATTTATAATATTCATTCGAGGTATTATGACTCCGCTTATTACTGAAATATATTCTTTATTTCATTAGAGAATAAAGTGTTAATAATCAAACTTATTTTCGATTATTCAAATAAAGATAATACTTTCATATAAGTATATCTTTGGTTATTTAATGTTTATTTCAAGTATAAGTTTTAATACTTCTACTTCAATTATTTTTATAAAGATTATTCTTTATGGGAATATTATTTAAATAATAATATTCAGATATTTTCTAATATATGGGGACTGATTTACTTCATTAAATCAGCTTTACTCCAAACACTCTTTAAAGTGTTTTCGAGTCTTCAAAATGATTTTTAAAAGTTAGAGCGGATCCCAAAACTCATTTTTATATTTAAGATCTTCCTTTTAAGGGGATTTAAATACTCGCTCAAAACCTGAGGGATCCGGCTCTATGGTGTATTTTATATTCACAACAAGGTTGCTGTTTTGATAAATGAATTGATTACTTGCCCAATGTTCGGGAAGTAAGCCCATCTAATTGAGTCGGCATAAGCGACAGGCCGGGGTACGGTCTATCAAAGTGTAAGTGGCTGGGTGGCAGTCCATCAACGCGTAAGAGGCCGGGTGGCGGTCCAACACAAGGTCCTTATGTGGCCAAGGTGATGACCGGTGGGGGATTCATCCATCTACTAGTAGAAAAGGTTACTTATTGGTATCTTTTCCTGATCAGCAAGATATCTGGTTTATGCCAAAATTCTTTTCCTTTCCAAAATTCATTGGATGTTTCAAACTCTGTTCATACTTTACATAACAGAGGTTCCAGGAAATGTTTAAGAGATATATATATGTGGATATATATATATCGGGACTAAATAAAGTATCTCGTAACTTTATTTCATTCAATAATATTTCAAAGATTGAATCTATTCAAATCTTGTCTTGTAGTCTCATCTATGTGATGAACTTTTGAAACTGATTATAACTTGAACGGTGTTAGTTCAAGTAGTATTGGGAAAGATATAAGTATATTGGGGTATTTGGTAACCTCATCTTTTAAACTTATATCTAATTAATAATTGTCTTATGAATGACAAAGATTTTCAGAAAAACGTTGAGACAAGGTTAGATATATGAGATCACCTTGCAACGATATTTTTTTATACAGTTATACACTGGGACTTTGTGTATATTATGCATGGAAGAGGACTTCCAATATTTTGAAAAGTATATATGTATATATACTGAATATTTTGCGACTTCATCGCATTAAGATATCAAACTTGGTTCATTTCTTTTGACCAAGACTTTCATGAGTATTATGAGTAGGCTCATATATTGTAAATTATTATACATATTATTTTGGTGGGCTTGCTGCTCACCCTTGCTTTATTTCTTCATCACACAACAACAGTTAGGAAAGATGGCCAGACTCCAGCAGACCCAGCGCAAGCGCGTGGGAAGCGTCCCGCGTCTTCCCGTTGATGTTGTAGCTGCTATAGCTGCAGAGGTAGATCTATTGTAGATCAGACCATCTACTTTTGAGAATCAATTATGTATAATTATAACTTGTGGCAGATAATGGCAATTAACTGTAAATTTATCAAGTAATCATTTTGGGTTGTAATAACTTTTAAATTGTGGATTCAAAGACTTGTACTTATTTAAATTTCATCTCTGAGACTATAACGGGTTGTGGTGTGTGTTAGTGTGGGGTCACAGCATAAGGTTATTTATTATTAATTAAGTGAAGTGATATTGTGGAAAGAAAGACCGTGACGACCCGGATCCCCGACCCCGGATCTGGGGGTGTTACAAGGGAGGGAGAAAAGGAAATTATAAAAGAGCCTATTACATTTGCTGAGATGTACAAGAGGAAGATGAGCAAAAATCTTGAGGTGGCTAAGCTAAAAAAATGGCTAAAAAACCCGTTGTAACACCAAGACAAGCTGCTGATGACACCCAAGAGCGCACACAAAATTTTCGTTTAAGCTTTGTCCATCTAATCATGTAGTTTTTGAATTGATACCAAAAATAATCATTCTCATTTTTGTTTATTTTGTTGACTTGTATGAGAAACAAGTTTATGGCATGTTCAATTGACAAACTAATCCTGTAATTTTTTTGAGAAATATGTTACATTAGGTACTTCAATTTTATAAACAAATTGGTATAATATAATATAAATCATTAAAAAATTGTTACAGTAGGAAAAAAATGTTACAATGATTTTGTGGCCCACATGTGGGGCTCACACAAGTGGGGCCCACACGTGGGGCCCCTTTTTTGTAAATTCCAAGTGCGAAGTTAATATATATAGTTTGATACTATAAACATACTTTGATGTTACCTCTGAAGCCTATTGTAACACAAATTTCAATGTTGCAGCAGGGCAAAAGGAAAGTTACCTTAGGGGCGTGTTGCTCAGTAAAGTAATTGTTTAAGGGGGTTGGATACAATTACTTAACAAATCGATGTTTATGAAAGTAAAGTAAAAAAAGTTGAATCAAATAATATTTTATATTGATCTTTAATAAACTGTTACAAAACTCTCTCAAGAACAATATTCTTAAGAGCTTCTAGTTTATACAAATACTCGAGTTGTGCATACCACATTGTGATAACCTATTATGTGTTTATATACTAAACAGCTATAAAATCAGTCCTCTATCAATTACAAGATATGTTGCAATATAACTCTAATACTTTACATATCTAAATCAACTACGATCCTATAAACCAGCACCTTCTGATTTATCTCGTAGTCATGACTTATCATCCATGTCATTCTTCAATGGATAGCTTTGATCAACAGATAATGCTTTAGCTTCAACGGATAATCATTTATGTATATCAACTGATGATATCGAAGCGTTCAACGGATAATTATATTACAACAGTTGATCATATCCTGATTGTGACATAGATCTTGATCTTCGACTAAGCCAATTCTCAATAATCTCCCCCAATTTATGCTTTGCAAAATAAGCATATATTCCAATAGAATTGTCTAGTGCCAAAAACCAGATAGAAAAAATAAGTAGTGTAAAACTTACTTTGTTTCAGATGTAGATCTTCATATTTCTTGACAAACTATGCATTATCTCTAAACAAAAGCTTTAACTCTGTCATCAATCTTTTTCAACAGAATATCTTCTAACTTAATCTTCAAATTCTTTTCATACTCTATTTTGTCAGATCTTTGATAGATAGCGGCCTCAGACTTCTGATTTATGCTCTTTCTGCCATCATGTCTTCTAGTGAAACATAACAAGTTTTTCTTCCAATAGGATTCATAGTTATGTGTCTCTGAGTAAGAACATTTTCAATGACAACTTCACATTTCTTCATGTTGACTTCTTGCCCTCTAAAATTTATGTATGTAGGAAAATATGATCCGAAATAATATCGACCATCATCTAGTATCCTTCTTCTGATATTGGCAAGAATCATGTTTGACCATAACCTAGAAGTTTCATCTTCAACTCTTAGCAAGTAGTGTATATACTTCAATTCTTTTGTAGACATGATCATCAGTTCATCAAGTAAAAGAACTTGAACTTGATAATTTTGCAATAAGAGTAAGATCTTTTGTTTAGATTCAAAACCATCATGTCTGTCAAGAATAACCTTCACAGCTTCAAGTCTATCCATATGATCAGCAGTTACTTCCTGATCTATTCTATCAGCCAGTATGAAGTTTAACAACTTTAAGTTGATAAGTTTAACTTCATGATGTCCTATTACAGCTCTTGTAAATGGTTCATACAACTTCAGCTTCTTATCTTGTTCTAACCAAGATTTCTTATCTCCCATGGTATTAGAACTAAGTAAACCATCCAGCCTTATCCCTCTAGGAGTAAAACTCAATTTATCATTACAATTAAGATCAACAATCTTTCTCCATTTGCATTTGTTCTTGATCTTTGGAAATACTTAAGCTCTTCTTTCTGCTTTTTTCTTACAACATCTTCTTATTTGTACTCCCCCATCTATTCCTTTCAGATCTTTTAAGCATATTCTTGTATTCTTGATCCGATTTATCAACAGTTATTCTGATTTTTCCTTCCCAAGCCCTTTCTTCTTTGTCGAAGACCATTCTTCTTCCTTGAAGTTTTCAGTATTAACACCTTCAACATAAGCATAGAGAATCTGTAAATCCATTCGAAATAAGATTTCTTCTTCTTTAGTCTTCACAGAATCAGGAATCACTAACACTCTTTCAGTGTCAGGAAAATCATCAGAACTTGTAACTTTATAATCAGGAATTCAACTAGGAGTAACAAAAGCAGCTTTCATGTTAGATCTATCTGATCTATCCTTAGAGACTTGAGTTGACTGTGTCTTCTTTTGAATTTGAATTTCAGTTCCAGATTAAACTTTCACAATATCAACTTTCATAGCATCAGATATCTCCTTTTCTTTTTCATCCCCATCATTATCAGAATTGGTATTTCTCCTCAAAACTGATTCAGGTTGACATTTTATCTTTGATACTATCTCCCCCTTTTTGGCATCTAGACTCTGTAGAAGAGAGAAAATAGCTTCCAACTTGGAATTTGTAGCAATCTGATCAGCCTCCAAAGCTGTCAGTTTTTCAGATATTCGATTTTGTTTTGCTTCTAAGCTAAACATTCTCCATAGCAAACCACTTTGTTTATTTGTACCTTTGATAGTCACAGAAAGATCAGCAAGCTCCTATCTGATTTTAACAGTATCTTCCTTGACTACAGAGAAAGAAGAATGGAGTCCTTTGACTAAAATAGTAGTGGATTTGATAGATGCTTTCATATCAGTATTTAAAACAAAATGAACAGCATGATCAACTAAAGTTTGAGCAGATTCCATAGATATCTTTTCACTAGGTAATCACCAGGAATAATATCATTCATAAGCCCTATGAGGATGTAAATAGCAGCATGACCAGATAATGAACCAATAGTAGATAATTTAGATGCTTCAATACCAGCTTTTAAAATAGCATCATCAGGATTATCATCATCAGAGTAATCAGAATCATCTTGATCACCAGAATAACTCTTTCGAATACCAGAATCAGCATCAGAATCAGAAACTATGCCTTTGAGCTTTAAATCAAGATTTGACTTAATAAGTTTAGTCACATGTGTAGATCATGTAAGAAAAGAACCATGAGTACCTAAATATCTCTGTTCTTTTAAAGTGATCTCATCACCTCTCACCCCACTCATCTCATGACTTTTAAGTGTCAGAGCTTCCTCACTAGGATTAACTATATCATGTCTCTCATCTACCTCTCCTTTTTCCAGGTAAGGATCCTGCCTCTCTTCAATTCTGTTTTTCACGAAATCTTTTCTCTCAGTCTCACATGAAAAGCTCAGAAAAGTTTGTCCTACAGAAATAAAGGTCGCTGAGAAGAGTTGTTTGTGATCATATTGTTACGACCGAAATTTTATGTAATATTATCTGTGGATTTTGTGTGATATTAAAGCCGTAAGTGAATATACTTAATGGTTGTACCTTGTGTGAATGACAAATTTCTGCATTTTAAATTTGCTTTATGTAGTATATGATTTTTCAAAGCGAGAGTTTATTTATTTCCCTTATTTTTAATTTATAGGGAATATTCTAAACCTTGGAGAAATTTTTTTTTAAAAGTTATTTTATTCACAAATTTCAAAAGTGATTTTATAAAATTTCTAAAAATCCAAGTTATTTTATGGTATAAATTTTATAATTTTTGAACTTGTATTTTATTTTATAAAAATAAATCTTTACAAATTTTATTGGTTATAATTATCAAATTACATAAGAGACCTTGCATGCAAATCACCCTTCTATTCTCTCAAAGGGCAAATAAGACTTTTCCAACCCCACTAACTCATTTGATTTTTACCAAATTACTACATTAGCCTTGCATGCAAAATGACCTAACTTTAGCTAAAGGACATTTTTGTAAGTTCTCACTTCCACTCATTATTTGTCAACCAAAAAGCATAAAACAAAAGTTTAAGTGGGAGAAGTCATTCCACTCATTCCACACTCCAACACCCCACAAATATTTCTCCTCCCCCTCCCACCATTACTCTCGGTCGAAGGCCTATTTCCCCACCCCCCTTTCATTTTTTCAATTCATTCTTCATCTTCCCAAGTGTAAATCTTCTACCTACATTCATCTTATATCTTTTCAAGTATTTTGTGACTTGGAAGTTGAATTTCCATGGATGCATGTGTAGTTCTTATGTGATCTCCAAAGAGAAACTCTTGATTCTTGTGAATTCAAGAGCTCTCTATGAGATATATTATGTATATGTGCTAACTAAGTGTTTTATGGAGATATCATGCTTTAAAATCCTTTGCGTGCTACTGAAATTTCATTATATATTTATGTTTAGCCATGCATGCTAGTTTTAAGACATTAAAATGATGATCAACCATGTTTTGCATGCTACTCTTTTCGAAATCATGTTGTTATGTTTAAAAATCTATAAGTTCGAAATATGCGTGCTTAAAATAGATTGTTTCTATGATAAATTTCTTATTAATAGTTAAAAGAAGTTATATTTCATGATTATTAAGGATGAGTAATAGGTGCAAGTCGATTTTGCAAGCATTTAAAACTTTATGCCTAGCCGAAATCTTGTTATGTATTTTCTATGAGTTGCATGTCATATTTTTAGTTGCATGTTGTTAATTTTTGGGCATGGATGATCTCCCCTTATGTTGAGACACTATTTTAGGACATTAAGACACTAGGTTTGCTTTGGAAAGAGTTGGGTGCTTGGTTTTTAAGTGGGAGTTAAGGTGGAAAGGGATTAGTTGGTGTTTTTATTTTTCCAGATTTGATGCACTAGTTTATGGGGAAGTTTGAATGAGCATTTGTTGTGCACTTTGAGGCCCAAGCCACCAGAATTTAGTATTGGGAATATATAAAAGGGTTTAGGAGTTGGTCGGAGGTTTGCATGTCGTTTGGTTAGGTGCACAAGTAAAATCACAAAATCTGTCCAGCAGGAGACAGTTTTGTTGCAACTTAGAAATAGGGAGATTTGACCATGTAATGGGTAGGCCCTCATTAGGCCCTGTTGGGCCTTATTTAGAGAGAGTGTCAGAGGAGTTTTTCCAGCCATAGTTCATAGGATATGAGTTAGAACCATATGTCACAATTTAATTCAAATCAGGGCGTTTTCTGCCCAGGAAAACAGGGGAACCTTGGACTTTAAACTTAGGCCCAAGCCAGGCCCTTGAGCCACATCAAGTTTGGGAGATGCCCTAAGGTTAGGAGAGTCTTATGTAAGAGTTTTGAAGGAAAACTTGCAGTTTAAGAGTGTCTAATGCACTCAAGAAACCATAGCTGTCATTCTGAAATTTACACCAGTGAGCACTTTCACTTAACACATAGTTTTAGAACACTTAGGAGTGAGATCTAGGTTGACCACCATAGTTGTAAGATAGTATAAGGTCAGTAGAGAAAAAGGCCCAAGTGAGGGTCAATAGGTCTTGGATAGTTTAGTAAAGGCACCTCGAGTTAGGAAGCCAAAATTAGAAGACTTTGTCTAGTTTAGTGACCAAGTGACTTAAGTTGGGGGATCAGGATCATCCAAGCCTAGTGTTGCATTATGGTGTATATGGTGTTATTTGGTATTAATATATGATATGTGAGTATATGTGTCTATGTGTGTGTAATAATATTTATAAGGTGAATATAAATTAAGTGCATATAGGCCTAAATGCCATCTGTGTTTAATTTTGGGTTGTAAATAGGTTAAGTTGGTGAGAATATATTATAATGAGGATTATTATTATTTATGTAGGATCTCGAGACGAGGGTAAACTTGCCATAAAGGTCGAGTGAAGCGTCCAGTTGCTCCTACCAGTCAGACCAGACCAGCCTTTCTCAAGGCAAGTGATTCAACCTATCTTCGTATTCACTGCAATTGTGTAACAAATAGTTCATATATATTGACGTAACTATCCTGAGTCATTTTGATATATTTAAATCAACATATCTTATGATAATCTTTGAATCATATAGAAATGCCATGAACCCTCGAGTACGTATTGCAAAGTAGTCTTATCATGATAGTATATTAAAGTAAGATGAATGCCATGATAAAATAAAGGGTTGTTATAATACTTGATTGATCATCTTGATTAACATGCTAACGATCCCTAAAGTGCTGATATCTCACCTTGATGCTTGAACCCCTATAGAAACTTCACCTTGATACCTAAAAGCCAGATATTTATCAAAGTTGTTCCTCATTGATTGATACCCCTCTTTCTTATCCTAAAGCTTAACAATTCTGATATATCTTGAGTTAAAGATCATTCTTCATACCTTAACACCTTTAGCATTCATGACGCTTATCTTCTTGATGATCTAGCACTTGCACCTTGACGAGAAACCATTGCTTTAAGCCCAGTTTGGCACTACCCCTCCATAATATCCAATAGCCTCACTAAATTTCCTTGTCCAAGTTATATATATGAAATCCTTTTAGTTACCCTAATAAAGTAAAGTTTAGCGGATCATGGCCTTGAGATTTAGTACCATACTTCCCGTGTTTCGAGTTATTCTATAATCCCTTGATAAAAATGTTTACTGTTAAAAGAGATTTTGGTCATAAATCGGCATCAGTTTTTGAAATAAATTAAATGTGGATTTTCAGTCCCAAAGGGGGATAAATATTTTCTTTGAATAGTGGATCTGGACTGAGACGCGAGTCCTTTCCACACTTATATTAGGCTTAAAAGTTGCCTAGGGATCCCATTAATATTTTAGAACCCAGCGAGGTTCGGGATTACTTCGCGGCTGATCACCGACTGTAATCCGTAGCGTCATAAAATGATTTTGATTAAGATATGATTTTGAAATTGTTTTGATACAAGCAAAATGATGCCATCACCCATAGTTTTATCTCTCGTTATTATTGGTTATGTCTTCCCATTGTCATTCTTTAATGTATATCTCGATTTGTGTTTTGTATCGTACTGTTTAGTACTTGTTGAGCATTTGGATCACTCCTTGCTTTACCCTGATATTACAGCTAGCAGCTATGGTTAGATTCAAGCAGACTGCTCGTAAGACCTGTGATTCTGATGCTTATGTTCGAGCTCAGGTAGAATAAGAGATAGTAGTTTTGTGTGAGGACTCGCTATTTAAAATCAGTTGTAATAGATGGTAGTATTGGGCTGTTCCAAACCCTAAACTGTAAGATCTTGGAGTTGGTTATGTTTACTTCTTTTTAAAATGTTGTAATAGTTATATTTAATTTGCTATTTAAGTTGGGGGCATGACACATATTACTAGAGGTATTCCTTTGTAAAGGTCTAATCATAGTCATATCAGCAGATAAAATAGAGTGTAAAGGATTTGTACCTTGAGGAGTATCAAGCATTGGTATAGCCTTGAGTGGTTGCACCAAGATTGCTTCAATCTTATCTTGAGAAGTGATCATTACATCTGTAGAATCAGGAATAACTTCATCAAAAATTGTCCTTGTATCCGGAATGTGCTGCTTATCAGGAATAGACTCTATATCAGGATTTGATATTAAGTCTGCAACAGTACTTTAAACTGTTGGTTCTTGTCTGACTTGAGGTGTAGAAGCTTCTTCAATCCTTTAAACTGATGGTCCTTGTATGCTTCCCTCAAAGATTAGATCATTGATAATAGCATCCAATCCAGCAATGTACTTTTAATGAGCTTTCCTATCTTGTACTGTCTTCATAATTTCATCAACCACGAAAATTTGACTTTCTTGAGCAATATCAGGAATAGTCAGATAAGATGTTATGCTTACACCCAAACTTTGAGCAGGTGGTTCTTGTGTAGCTAGGGTATTAACAGGTGCATCTTCACTTTGAGAAGATGGTTCTTGTGTAATGTACCCATTCTGTGGTGATTTAAGTGTGATCTTCTTATATTGAGAAATAGATGAAGTCTTTGATGTCCTCTTGATAGACTTCTGTAGATCAACTTCCTGGGCAATTTCAACTGTCTTGGCTGTGTGAGATGTAGAAATTGTTTAGTCAGGAATTGTGATAATCTTGTCAAGAATTCCTTGAGACCTGTCAGAATTTGATAAAGATTTGTCAGGATTTGTAGATTCCTGATCAAGAGCAATATCATCCAATACTTGAGGACCATTTGGTTTCTTGAGAACATTTTCTACTAACTTCACTAATCTTCTTTTCCTAGGTTTAACAGCTACAATAAATTTTGGTCTTCTCCTGTACTAGCACCAGTAACCTCCACTGGTCTAGCAGGATTCTTGAACATAGTTGGACCATCACTATCACTTTTAGAGTGTGATGATTTATCAACCTGTTTAGTACTAGTTCAAATTTCCTTTTCTTGCTTTCTGCAAGCTTCTTTCTGTGTGTTACTGATGAAACACTTTTCTTACGTACTCCACCTTGTTGCTCCACAGATATGGGTGAGAGTGAAATAACCTTTAGAACTGATTGTCTCTGATACAAATAAGACTTAGCTATTCTCTTTGATTTTGCAACTGATTCCTTTTCAGAAGAATCAGGGTGATTTTGTGTTTCGATTTAAGTGAAGGAAAATGAACACTTGGGTTAGGAACAGGGTTAGATGTGCCCTGTCCCACAACGTCATGATTTGGAAAATTATATTTGTTAGGCATCTTTTTAGACAAAAACACCCAACGATTCTTATGGTAAAATCCTTCCTCTCCTGAAAGTATCTTTCCTTTTTGCTAAATCATTTAGAGATTTAAAATTGACTTAAAAGATCATCAGTAATTCATCATTTTCAAAACTTTCACCAGATAAAAGATATGTAAAACTAAATTATAAAAACCTAGTATAAACAACACCACCAGCTTTATCACTAAAGCGACCTATCAAGAATTGCATAATAATTTTACCATAATCAAAAGTGTTAGATATATTTGAGATGTCATGTCTAATATGATTCATGTTTAATTTTCAGATCTTAACAAACAAGACATATCAGGACTTACCGAAGTCAGGACTTACTGGAAGTCAGAACTTAATATCAGAACTTAAGGTCATATCAGAATTAAGTGCGGGAAGACTTACAGTTTAGGAAGGAAGCTGATTTACAGTAGAAGATCGAGACTAAAATAAAAGAAGATATGCATGGAAAGAGTTAGAAGAATGGAAGACTTGTTAAGATATCTAATTGATATATTTTAGGAGACAAAATTATATTCCATATCAATTAGAAGTTATCTTATAACTGTGTAATATAAAAACACAGACTTAGGTTTACATTATATGTGTTATCATTATCGAGACGAATATACATTGTAAACTAGCAGCTCTTAGTGATATTTGTTCAACACTGAGAGAGAACAACAGTTCTTATTGTAACAGAGTTTATTCAGTATACTTGATCTTTGTAACATACTTATGTTAAATCGATTTGATTATATAAACATTATATTCAACCCCCTTCTACAGTGTTGTGTAACCTAACAATTGGTATCAGAGCTTATATATTAACACACATACAGTAAAGATCCAAACAATCATGTCTGAAGAAGCACAAACTCCAACCAAGCCCACCAAAACACAAGAAACTCAAAACACATAAACCCACAGTCGATATGAGACTATTAGGGTTCCCATACTGAGACCTTCTCAGTATCCCATATGGAAAGTGATGATGGTTATGTTTCTGGAAGCTACAAATCCAGAATACCTTGACAGAATTAATGAAGGACCATATAAGCCTACCAAGCTCTCTGCAGTAGTTGCTAATCAACCAGCAAAGACCATATTAGAGGAGAAAGGTGAGTACACAGCTGAAGACATCTCATCTATTGCCAAGGATGCAAGGTAAGGCATTTTCTACATAGTGCCATTGATAATGTCATGTCAAACAGGGTAATTCATTGCAAGACTGCAAATGAGATATGGGATGCTTTGGAGACAAGATGCCAGACAACTGATGTAATCAAGAAGAATAGGAAGACTATACTGACTCAAGTGTATGAGCACTTTGACTCAAAAGCTGATGAGTCATTAAATGATTTATATGACAGGTTTTCCAAACTCTTGAATGATCTGTCACTGGTAGATAAGGAATATGATCTTGAAGATTCAAATCTAAAATTCCTTTTAGCTCTTCCTGAAAGTTAGGATTTGAAGTCCACTACCATAAGAGACAACTATGACCTTACTGAAACTACTCTTGATGAAATTTATGGTATGCTCAAGACTCATGAACTTGATATGGATCAAAGGAGCAAGAGGCATGGAAGAAAGTCAAGGACAGTGGCTCTTAAAGCTGAGGAGAAATCTCCTAAAGTTGTTGCCTCAAAGAGGGGCAAAGGAAAGGCTCTCATCATAAAGTCTGATTCAGAGTCATCATATTCTGATGATGATGATTCAGAAACTGAAAATTTACCTGAAATGGATGTTGATGAAGAGATGATGAAATTGTGTGCTCTTATGGTGAAGGGTATCACAAAGATAGCCTACAGGAAATTCAGAAAAGGCAAGAAGTTTTCCAGGAAAAGTGGAAATTCTGATAAGAAAGGATTCAGAAAGTCTGAAGGTAAAGGAAAGTCTGACAGATGAGACAACTCAAATGTCAAATGCTACAATTGTGGTGAAAGAGGCCACATATCTCCTGACTGCAAGAAAGGAAAAAGTGGCAAAGGCAAGGCTTTTGTCACAACGAAGAAAATCTAGACAGACACTTCAAATTCTGAACATGAGGTGAACTATGCCTTGATGGCAAATGCTGATGGCAGTCCTGAAACTGCTGAATTAAAGGTACCTCAAACAACTTATGCTTTTCATACTGATGATATTACTGAGTTGAGATTATATCTTAAAACCATTTTCATTAGTTATAGAGATCATACTTTAACATGTGAAAGATTAACATCTGAAAATCTAGCTTTTAAAAATAGGAATGACTATTTAGAAAAGGAGTTAGTTTTTCTTCATCAAACTAAGAAAGAAAGAGATGAGGCTTTGTATGTTAGAGATGAAGTGTTAAAATTGAATGAATCTCTAAAAGCTGACTTAGAAAAGGAAAGAGAGATTATCAGAACTTGGACTAACTCTGGCAGAACAACTCAGAATTTACTAAGTAGTGTAAACTGGAAAGAGGGCTTAGGTTATGGAGATGATAAAAGTGAGAAAGGAACTGAACAAATTGAGCCAATTGTTATTAAACAGACTGCTATGCCAAACATAAATCATGTTAAGTTTGTAGCAAAAACTGTAAAGTCTGATTCTGAAAAGATGAAAGAGTCTAGGACAGAAGTCAAGGAAAAGTCAACTTCTGACAAAGTAGAACAGGATAAACCAACTGAAGTAAACATAAGCTTAATGACTAAGAAGCATCTTAAGCATAAGCTGAAAGAGATTAGGAATGTCAACAAGGTAAAGGAAGCTAGGAAAAATAGGAATGGAAAGGAAGGTGTGAATAAAAGCAATAATTATTTGTTTATTTCTAAAGCTCCTAGAAAGAAATGTTATAACTGTGGAAACTCTAACCATCTTGCTTCTTTTGTAGGAAAAATAAAGATATAAACTCTTTACCTGCTAAATCAGGAGTTAAGAGTCAGTCTGTTAGGTTTAAGCCACAACATCCTTGTTTTCATTATGGTAGTTTATGGCATTCCATTTATACTTGTAAGGAATATCATAGTTTGTACTATGATTATTATAAAATAAAACCTTTGAAGAAAGTTAGAATTGCTCCTTTTAGTGTAAAGTCTGATGCAAAGTCTGATATAAATTCTGATAAACAGCATGTTAGCATAAACTCTGAAACTAAATCCACTGCAAATGCGAACAAACTTAAAAAGGCCAAAAGATCCAAGCAAGTATGGGTCCTTAAAACTAACCGATAGTATTCTTTATGATTGCAGGGCAAAAGGAAAAATATCCTAGTGCTGGACAGTGGATGTTCAGGACATGTGACTGGAATAAAGCCCTCCTATCAGACTTTGTGGAGAAAGCTGGCCCAGGAGTTTCTTATGGAGATGGCAATATGGGAAGACTTTGGGATATGGCAATATCAATCTAGGGAATGTCATCATTGAATCTGTAGCTCTTATCTCAGGACTTAAACACAATCTGCTAAGTGTGAGTCAAATATGTGACAGAGGTTATCATGTGGATTTCTTTGAAGAACACTGTGAAGTTGTAAGCAATTCTACAGGCAAAGTGGTTCTAAAAGGTTACAGGCATGGTAACATTTATGAAGCCATAGTTTCAACAAGTTCTGATGGTTCTGCAATTTGTCTGTTGAGTAGAGCATCAATTGAAGAAAGCTGGAATTGGCACAAAAGACTCTCTCACTTAAACTTCAACAACATAAATGAGCTAGTAAAGAAAGATCTTGTGAGAGGACTGCCAAAATCAGTATTTGCTCCTGATGGCCTTTGTGATTCATGTCAAAAGGCAAAACAAAGAAAATCTTCATTTAAGAGCAAAACTGAATCTTTAATTCTTGAGCCTTATCATCTACTGCATGTTGATCTATTTGGTCCAGTCAATGTCATGTCTATTGCAAAGAAGAAATATGCTATGGTTATAGTGGATGAGTTCACAAGATACACTTGGGTGTATTTCTTGCACAAGAAGAATAAAACTGCATCAACTCTAACTGATCATGTCAAACAGCTGGATAAATTGGTCAAAGATTCTGTTAAAATAATAAGAAGTGATAATGGCACTGAGTTCAAGAATTAAATCATAGAAGAGTTCTGCAAAGAGCATGAAATCAAACAGGAATTTTCTGCACCTGGAACTCCACAGAAAAATGGAGTTGTAGAAAGAAAGAACATGACTCTCATTGAAGCTGCACGAACTATGCTTGATGAAGCAAAGCTACCAACCTACTTTTGGGCTGAAGCTATGCAGACTGCTTGTTTTACACATAATGCTACACTCATAAACAAGCATGGAAAAACACCATATGAGATGGTGAAGAAAATGAAGCCAAATCTGAAATACTTTTATGTATTTGGTTGCAAATGTTTTGTTCTTAAGACTCATCCGGAATAACTGTCAAAATTTGATCTAAAAGATGATGAAGGAATTTTTGTTGGATATCCACTTTCCACAAAAGCCTTTAGAGTCTACAATTTAAGAACAAGGGTTGTCATGGAATCTATCAATGTATCTTTTGATGATAAGAAAATTACTGGACTTGAAGATTTCAATAATCATGATCAGCTGAGATTTGAAAATGAAGATTTAAGTTCTGATTCTGCAAATTCCTGATGGTTTAAATCCTGATCCTGTAAGTTCTGACGGGTTAAATTCTGATGTCATTGAAACTATGGTAACTACTCCAAGGGAAAATGCACCTGTCCAGGGGGAGCAAGCTGAAGATCCTACCACAACTCAAGACTCTCAAGAAGCATCAGAACCTGTCACTGGCTCTTCAAGTTCTGATTCATCAAGTTCTGATGAGCCAAGTTCTGATAATTCTGGAAACTCTGATTCTTCAAATCCTGAAGGATCTAACTCAAATTCTGAAGTCTCAGAGAGCATAACTATAGGGGGCATCAGAAAATGCTGATGGAGACAACATGGATCATGGGGTAGGGTCCAGTTCTAGAAATCAACTTCCATATGCAAGGAAGTGGACCAAATCACATATACCTGACTTAATTATTGGAGATCCTGAAGCGGGTGTCAGGACTAGAACTGCTACATCAAATGAATGTCTCTATCATTCTTTTCTATCTCAGACTGTACCAAAGAAAGTGGAAGAAGCTCTTCAAGATGCTGATTGGGTGCAAGCAATGCGGGAAGAGTTAAATGAATTTGAAAGAAATAAAGTCTGGACCCTAGTTCCAAGACCAAAGAACATATCAATTGTTGGCACAAAATGGGTGTTCAGAAATAAAACTGACAGTGATGGCATAATTACAAGGAAGCACAGGTTCATGCATCAGAACCTGTGACTGTTGAAGCTGAAACTGTGGTTTTTTAGAAAGAAACAAAAGCTGAAGGGTCAACCCAATAGATAAATACTGAAGCTCAAAGTTATGATACTTTGAAGAGGAAAAGAACTGCTAGTTCTGATGCTCAAGCAACTCCTTCATTATCAAGGAGATTGAAGAAAATGAGGGCAAAGAGGCACATGGCTAAGCCTCCATCAGAAGATATTGAAGAAGCTGAGGAAGGAGATCAGGAATCTCTGATCTCACAGCTAATTGTACTTGAAGCTTTGCCATCTCCAATTCAAGCTCAAGACCCTGCTCAAGATACTGTGCTCACCCCTCCCGTCTGTCCAATAAAAGCAACAGATGATGTTGAAGAACAAGCAACAAATTCTGAAATAGATATTCACAATCTTAATATACCAACTGTTCTTTATCTGGAAGCTCCAACATCAGCAGCTCATCCATCTCAAGTCAACTCTCCAATCTTAAATGCTGAGATACCATCTACACCAACAACACCAATTTTGGAGATAAATTCTGATGCTCAAAATTTAGATGAGATTGTTCCAGAATCTCCAGTTGCTTTACACACTTTAGTACTGTCAGAAGTTAATGAGTCTTCCTCAAGTTCAAAAGATAGTGTTTCTGTTGATACTCCTGCTCCCATTCTAGGAAAGGAGGCACTCATTGAGAAGTTTGTTGAGCAAGCTGCTCCTATTCCTTGGGAAGATACTCACAGAGGTGTGGAGTGGACCAAGAAGTGGAATGAAACTGATTTCATTCCAAGCTCCAAAGTACTGACAGACCATATTGGTAAAGCTGATGAGTTGCTCACAAATGCTGATTTCAAGACACAACTCAAAGTCACAGCTCTGTCTACCAAAAATCTTCAAGGTCTACACTTTGCTACTCAAGAAAAGGTTGAAAAACTTCTAGAAAAGGCTGAAAAGTTGGATATGGAGACCAAGCTTGATAAAAAGAGGTTTATCAGACATATTTCTGAAAAGGTTGAAGCAATTGAGAAAGTTCAGGAGAAGCAACAGGCCCAAAGTGCAAAGGTTCTACAAAATTAAGCCTCTCAAAAAGCTCAATTGGATGAAATCCAATCTTCAGTTAAACTTCTTCTATCTCTCCTACTACCTGATGATGCCAAAAAGGGGGAGAAGATAGTTAAGTCCAAATTCTCTAATGATCAAGTACTGAAGAAGAAAGATGATGAAGCTGATGACCAGGGAAACCTTAACAATGGTGGAGGTCAAGTTCAAAGTAAAGGGCAGAGCAACAAGGTTTCTTCTAGAAAACTAATTACTGATGCAAGCAGATCTTCTTTTCACAAGAAGACAAGTTTTGAAGCTGCTAAAACTCAAAATCTGATAGTAACTGCTGATACTCAAAATCTAATATCAAGTTCTGATGAGCAAAGTCTAATGACAAAGCCTGATGTTTTGATACAAGGTGGAAGACAAGACTCTCAAAAGTTTATGCAAACTCTGAAGCTAAAGGGGGAGCAGACTATAGTCTACTACAAAGATCCCAAGATTCAGACACTTGATGAGGAAATTGCTAGAAGATTATTTTTAAAGCATAATCCAGGAATGGATTTAGAAGGAAGAAGCTAGATTTAAAGCTGAAAAGAAAAATCTAAAGCCAAAAGCTTCTATTGCAAAGAAACCTCCAAGGCCTAAGGTAAAAGGCATTGTGATCAAGGAGAAGTCACATACTGAGGCATTAAATCCCAAAACAAGATCACAATCTGAGATTGATCCCAAAGACAAAGGGAAAGGAAAAGTTGATGAACCAACCAAGCCACTGGAGATGAAAATTCCTCAAATCCTGATAAAACCAGTGTGCAAAATGGTTCAAGTTACTGATGATACTCTTGCTGAAGATGAAGATGCTCAAACTCTGAAAAGAAGGAAGATTTATGAAGAATCAAAGACAACCTCTAACAGAGCTCAAGTTGTTCAGAGTGAAGAACTGCAAGCTACAATAGAAACAACAAGTTCTGATAAAGTCATCAAGACATCAACCTCTGATAATGCTCAAGTTGATTTAGACAAGATGGAAGTAGCTGATAAAAAGAATCTTTTATGGAAAAATGTCAAACCATCAGATCCAAAGAAAAGCCAATTGTTATCTGATTTCATGACTGTTGGATTGAAAGCCAGAGAAGCAAGAGACAGGGCTGGGCTAGGTTCTGATGAAGCTAAGATCAAAACAGGAGTTGAAGTTCTTACAAGAGATTCATTTCTATTAACTGACCAACCTCTTGAAGATGTTACACAGAAACACCTTGATAAGGTCAACTATGTTCAAGTGGTACTGGATGCTCATGACAAGCACAATGTCAAGGAAAATATGATTCTATTTCTTGAAGATGGAAGGACATATCAGATGTCAGAATCAGATGTGCTAAACAAATCACTGAAAGAACTTCAATTCTTTCATTACCTTTTAGAGGTAAAGTCTGATATTACCAGAAGATGGTCAAATTTCATATTGAAGACAATCAGAGATAAAGCAAGAATTTCTGGTTCAAGAGTTACAGAATTCATTCCTAATATTGTTGAAGATGATGGAAGTGAAACTCCAATGAAGAAGGATTCTGCTAAGCTTGAAGTGTTACTGAATGAGAAATGTATGTGCTACAATGAGGATTTTTCTCATCCTAGGGTAATAAGACTGAATGATGGTTTAGAAAGAAACCATATCTCTACTTTAAGGACTGCAATCTACCAGATTGGGAGTCAAGATGAAGAGATGAAGCAAGTTAAAGCTACAATGTCTCAAGTCCTGAGGAGTAAAGAAGAAAAGCTGATATCAAGCTTTATCAAGAATCATTATGGATTCAGATTGACTCAGTAAGATTGGTAAAAGCTACAAGTACTGTAAGTTGTAGTTAGTTATCTAGTTAAACTCTTATTTGCATTTGTACTTAAATGTTTTTGACATCATCAAATCTATTAACTTGTATATTTTGCATAATTTAAAAGTTGGGGGAGATTGTTAGATATATTTGAGATGTCATGTCTAATATGATTCATGTTTAGTTTTCATATCTTAATAAACATGACATATCAGGACTTATTGAAGTCAGGACTTACTAAAAGTCAGAACTTAATATAAGAACTTAAGGTCATATCAGAACTTAAGTGCGGGAAGACTTATAGTTAAGGAAGGAAGCTGATTTAGAGTAGAAGATCGAGACTAAAACAAAAGAAGATATGTATGGAAAGAGTTAGAAGACTAGAAGACTTGTAGAAGATATCTGATTGATATATTTTAGGAGACAGAATTATATTCCATATCAATTAGAAGTTATCTTGTAGCTGTGTACTATAAAAACACAGACTTAGGGTTTACACTATATTTGTTATCATTATCGAGAAGAATATACATTGTAACCTAGCATCTCTTAGTGATATTTGTTCATCACTGAGAGAGAACGACAGTTTTTATTGTAACATAGTTTATTCAGTATACTTGATCTTTGTTTCATACTTGTGTTAAATCAATTTGATTGTATAAACACTATATTCAACCCCCTTCTATAGTGTTGTGTGACCTAACAAAAAGCATGACTAAAAATTAATGAATAACCGATCTATAGTGATAATAATGGAAGAGCATCAAAATTAGAAACCTTATTCAGAAAAGCTCTATTTAACAATCAAAGAAGAAGTTCCATTCTTTCCTTAGCTTTGTTCTGAAATCTCCCGATCCTTCCTTTTCAAGAAAAGTCATGTCTTTTCCATCACTTGCCGAGATGAAATTTGTAATCCAAAATTAGAATTTTTATCATGATTTCTCCCCCTCAGCATTTGCATTGTGGAATTTATCCGCAAAATCAAAATATCATCCTTCCACTCACCGTTCTGTCAAAAATTGACAAATCATTAGTAATAAACATTACAAAATTAGTTTCATGCAAAACTCCCCCTATAATTATGCTATCAGTTCCTGATAATTTTACGTTCCTCCCCCTCAACATGTGCATTAACATCTGGATTTGCCTTCTTTCCTAATTTGAAACTTTTGTTCACAAGTAGACTTTTTACCAAATCTTTCTTCACCAGCTCATTGAGATTATTGAAGTTGAGGTGAGAAAGCTTCTTGTGCCAATTCCACTTTCATCAACTGATGCCTTGGTTACCAGACAAGTTTCTGGACCATTAGTATTTGCATAAAGTTTGGCTTCATAAATGTTTCCATGTCTGTAAGCTTTGAAAACAGTTTTCCTTGTGATCTTATGAACTACTTCACAGTGTGTATCATAGAACACGACATAGAAACCTATGTCAGTGATTTGACTAATGCTCAACAAATTGTGCTTCAATACATCTACCAAAGCTCCGTTTGAGATGATGACATTTCCAATGATAATATTGCCATATCCCAGTATTTTTCCTACATTTCCATCTCCATTGAAAACCATTAGGCCAGCCTTCTCCTCATATTCTGACAACAGGGATTTATTTCCATTCATATGTGCTGAACAAACACTGTCCAAGACAAGCACATTCTTCTTGTTTTCTTGTAATCAGAAATATGGAAATCAATCAGAATTTTTGAGAACCCACACTTTTTGGGTTCTTTTTGACATCTTATGCATTTTTACATTAGAAGACCTTTTGTCAAGATTTGATCCATCAGGATTTACTTCATCGGGATTTGTCTTGATATTTTTAACTCTATAAGATGTATGCACATTCAGTTTTGCAGTTCTGTTTAAAACAACAATTTTATTGAATTTAGGTAAAGGATCATAATTGTTGTGATACACACTATAATAATCCTTACAAGTGTTAACATAACGCCAACTGTTACCACAATGAGAACAAGGATTTTGTAATTTGTATAATACTGATCTACCACTTATGTCAGATTCAGAAATTTTAGAATTTTTTTAAGGCTTCCTGCAATCAATTGCAATATGATTATTAATATCATAATTAAAACAAGCTTACCTAGGTGCATTAAGAATGTACATATAGTTGTTTTCCTTGTATATTCCTTGTTTTTCATTTCTACCTCTCTTAGACCTAGGTTTAGGAGCCTTAGACGTTATCTCACATATCTTCTAGTCTAACTGACTCTTAGAGAGAAGTCCTATGTTTTACCTTTCTTGTCTTTCATTTTAGGATCTTCTTTTATTTTAGAAGGGACTCTAGGTTCAGCCTTTTCGTCAGCATTGTTCTTAGAGGTAGAACCAAATTCATAGACCGACTCAACTCCTCTTTCATTAGTTCTAACAAACTTAAATGAAGTAGTGTTATTAATGGATTTATTGATATTCATATCATCAAATTTGTTATAACCTAGACATTCTTTTCAGTTCTTATCACTGATGAAATCATGAACTTTCTTTCCTGAGGTTATCCAAGTCTTAATGTAATATCCGGGACATAGCATGTAATTGTTTTTATCAATAAATAATTATTATGTGATTATTATGTGATTTTCGGTGAATTATCTGATGATTGGTGTTGATATGTGGATGTTTATTTATGGTAAAGTATAAGTATGTGAATTTTTTATGTCCAGAATAAAATATAGATAATTACAGTATTTTTAGTAACTTTTGAAGTATTATATGATTTTATATTAATTTATGAATTTATGAATTATTTTCTAAATAATCACAAAGCTATTTTATAAAGTCGGGAATCGTCCAACTTCAACCGTTTATACGTTTTATACAACCCGAAACTCTTCCGAAACTCCTTCCTAACCTAATATGGTAATTTCAGACATTTTCCATGTTTTGACTTTTTCGATCTGGATTACGGTTTGACCCGTGCACGGTTCGGCGTAAAATTTTTGATACGATAACCTTTTCGATAACATTATCTTCGTACAAAGTGTTTAATAAAAATCCCGGTTTTGATAATTATCCAAAACGTTTTATGCTTATCCAAAACAAGATGATGTTTATCCAAAACGGTATCCGATCGGATCATTTTTGCAGTTACTTAGCTAAGCAACGTATTTCTCGATCCAACATGATACAACACCTACTAATATTCCATAAATATAATAGCCCTTTCCTTATTTCATTTTATTCGTATACTCATAATCAGACAGTAAAATCCAGTAAAATACAGAGAAAACCCTAATTGAATGTCGTGTTCTTCATAATCAAACACACAAACGAAGGCGTTATCGAACTCCGATTTGAGCGTGCCATATATCAAATCGAAGCTCTCGAAAAGTTCTTTCTGAATCAATCAACCATTTTAGTGCAGAAATCAAGGTGATTTTCTTATTTAATTATTTTAATTCAAATTATTTAATAATTAAAATATGAATTTTTATTCTTGATGTTGTTTATGTGATTTGATGCTTGAATCATGTAGATCTTCTTTTCTGGTCATTTTGGTATATTATATGATGAATTTGGAGTTCAATAACATATAGAAATTGAGGTTTGATTCTTGAAATTGTAAAATTAGGGTTTTAATTGCTTAAATGTTTTTAATTCGATTTGGGATTTTTAGTTTGGATGATTCTGGGTATGATTGGTTAGTACCAACTTGTAGATCGTCCAAAAACAAAGCGATTCATGTGTTTAACAGTCGTGTAGGAGGTCTGTGTTATGTTGGCCAGATTTTGGAGCTTCCGCCGGCGTTAATGGTGACGGTCGCCAGAAACGGAGTTTCGGAACTCTTTTTGACCTTTGAATGCTTGATTTTTGTTGCTGTAACGAAATGGAATTGATTGGTAGCAGAATTCACCTCAAACCACCTGTTCTGGGCTGCGAATTAGATGGCCAGAATATTTTCCGGTTGTCGGAAAATCCTGCAAGATTCTGGGTTCTTCGGGACCCAGAATCTTCATACCCACCCGTTTTGTTTAAAAAAAATCCGGATTTGATCCGATTCTGTTAAAAACAAATTCTGAAATGTTGTTTTTGCAGTTTAGCCCTCAAGGTTTCGGTGTTTTGCAAAAATCAGGCTCCTGTTTTCATTATTTACAAAAATTATATTCTCTTTTTATATTTATTTTCAGAAAATGTTTTTATTTATTTTAAATTCCAAAAATCAATATTTTTAATTCTGAATTTTTTTAATTCCAAAATAAATCTTAATTAATTAATTAATTAATTTTAGTTGATAATTAATTATTTAATTAGTCAATTAATATAAATATTAATTGATTAATTGATTTAATTAGTTATTAATTAATTTTAATTGATTATTTTATTAAATTTAATTATTTATTTTGATTTAAAAATTCTGAAAAATAGTTTCGAGCTTTAAAATATTATTTTAAGTTATTTTCAAGGCTCGATAATTATTATAAAATTATTTTAAAGTCAGATTCGTGTGTTCGAACCCTATTATTTAATTATAAAATGATTCGGAGTCCCGTTTTAATTCCGAAAAATGTTCAAAAATTCGTATTAAATACCTTGAAAATCATTGTGACCCCGAATCTTCTTTGAAAAATTATTTGGATTGAATATTTTACGTGCTATGTGTTATATGTGATCTGAATTTTGTATAATATGATTGTATATGCGTTGTTTGATTATTTTTGCTCTAACTTTCAATCCGTACGTCAGATTTCGGTGAAACAAAGGGTAGATAGAAGCTAGTAACGAATTGAAGGGGATGAGAAGTAGTATTGATAATTATGTGTGATGTCTAACAAAGGAAGTGAGACATGGAAAGGGAAAGCCAGTGGTCAGTGAGTGGGAACCAATTGATAAGTTCTAGTAAAGTAAAAGCGGATTAATAAGGCAAGTGTTTCTGATCTTTCTTGTAGTATATTGCAAGTACTTATAAATTCTCTTCATTATGTTGCAATTATTCCCAGTAGTTTTTATTCTATATTGCAAGTACTTTGAAGTACTTAATCCTAAACCCTGATTCTTGTTGATCTTGAGTCGCAAGCCTGATTTCTTGTAAACCATTGATTGTTAAACTCTTGGATACGAACCACACATATACGATACTAATCCACAAATACATATCTACCACATATTAATTCTTGATATGAAATTGCTTAACATACGAACATTTATGCCTTGTATAACAGAAGACCCTTCCTTGTAACCATTGAACCATGGTCTTCTACATTCTGATTCTTTCCCTGGATTGAAAGTCAATCTTCCTGATTACCTTGTTATACCTTTATGGTATTGTGAATCACCCTATACTTCAAAATAAATGTTGTTTATGGTTCAATTTATTGAATTACATTGGTTATCATGTTATTATAGAATTGGATTGTTTTTAAAATATGGACCAGATTCGTGGTCAGACCAGATTCGTGGTCATAATAGGCCAATGTGTGCCTTGGATCCAGTATATAGAGCAAAGCTGGAGCCTTGCTCGGGGTTAGTGCGTGACTGGTCAGTAGCCTAACCTTGGTTTTTGAAAATAAAAGTGAATATCCAATTCTAATCATTGCTTATCAGGAAACTTTATTCCCTATATCATTTCAATTGATCATTAATATTCTCAGTGATTGTCATTATGACTTGCTGAGCTAGTTAGCTCACTATTGCGAATCTGTTTATGTTCTTTTCCAGCTAAAAAGGAAACTAGTGGTAGCGAGGATCCCCAGTCGAGTGCGCAAGCTAGGTTTTTAGGTTGAAATGGAATAATCTAGTGGAAGCTATGTGGCTTAATATGTGTTAAAAGTTTGTAATAAAGTTTGACTCTAGTTGTAAGATAAATAAATTTGGAATTTGGTACGTTTGTAATAAATAAGATTGTGGCTTGTGGACATACTTTGAACTGTTGTGATCCGTGGATATGGTAAGTAGGGTCATTACATATATTATTGTTAGTCCCTAAACAATATAGCAAGAATTACAGAAGGGGGTTGAATGGAATTCTTGAACTTTTTTCTTGAAATAAAAATGTTCAAACTCAGATATATATATAAGTGTATTGATTAGCACAATGCGGAATAAGAACTTACGTGGATCAAGACACAAGTAATTAAAAACGAGAGTCTTTAAAAACTTTCTGGTGGATTTAAACAATTCCACCAGAGATATATATATTATATCGAGAGAACTTTGTGTAATGAACACAGCTGCTTTACAAATGTTGAACTACTGAGAATATAGAGAAATGCTAAGAATCCTGCTTACAAATGTTTCTCTATATTTGTATCTCAGATCTTAGTTTCTATTTGCTACTTCTTGGTTTATATATATTACCAAGATTACAAAGTCAAAAGATAGGATCATTATAAGAACTATCAGTTTTTATGCTTTGCTACTTTGTTCTCTATTACCCAGTTAATAGGCTTCCTCATTCCTTTTGCATACATCTCGACGGATGTGACCAGTTGTCACTGTCAACTGATGTTTGAATTCTTTATCCGTTAGGTTCATGATCATCCGTCGAGTTAATGATCATCCGTTAGATTGTTGATCATCCGTCGGGTGCTTTGTAGATTATCTGTTGGGTAGCAATCAGGTACTTGACTTCATTTCACTTATGCAGAATTACAAGACATCATCTATGTACAATTAATGAACCTATTCTTCATATCTAGTTAAAGTCAACATGACTCATATGCTACTACAGAATCTATACAAAGGTGTATGCAGAAATGTGCTACAGACTTATTATTACATAAGCTACTCACTCGATGGATAATAAGTCATCATCCGTCGGGACTGTAATCAGTTATCCGTCGGGACTATAATTCTTATCTGTCGAGTGCTACATTATTTCACTAAGTAAAATCTACTTAGGTGTTTTGTTTGTGAAATCATCAAGTACACAACATATGCACAACAATCTCCCCCAATTTATGTCTACTGGAATTGTAGCCATAAATTAAGAGATACTTGATGATAACAAAACACCCTAAACATACAGCTTTAAAGAAAAGTAGATAATACTGAAAGTGCTTCAATTAATCAAAATGTACAAAGTTTGGCTCACAGTCATTTTCAAGATGCTCCTCTAGCCTGAGTAGATTTTTCTAGTTCCTTGAAGGTCTGGATCTTCTTCCAAGCTTTCTGTTGTTTTCATCAATCTGATTTTGGAGCTGCCTGTGGAATTCCAGTTCATCAGATTCTGAGGGATCTAGCTTTCCTTGCATTTCCAAGAGAGTCTCATTGCTAGAGATACTCAATTGGTCTTCTAATCTGAAGAATCATCTCACACCTTTGTCATCCATAAACTCCATCAGCCAGTAGGGCCTTAGATGCACTATTCTCCCTGTGTATGGGATGATTAGAGTCTTTGGGAGTGCATCTTTAGCTCTAACACTCCTTAGTTCTTCAATCTTCTTCAATACTAGTCTTCTTGCAGTGACATTAAACCCAAAGTTCTTCTTGTAGTATGAATAAACTTTAATCAGTACAGCTTGGCTTTCTTGAAGAATCCTGTGAAGTGGCCACTGAATCTCCCTTCCTCCTTTGTACTTGAACACTAACCTTTCAGGTAGGTTTCTGTATGCATCAATTCCTCTTACTTCATCCAGTTCATCCAGATAGAGGTTTAGATCAGAAAACTCTTTGATGTCACACAAGTACAAGTAGTCTCCCTTATTGACTTTGGGCTGAGCTTTGAGTACAGATTTTGATTTGAGAGGTGACAGTTTCACTTTCTTGACTACCCTTGACTTTGTTCTTTTTGGCTTGCTAAGGATTGGTAGACTGAGGTCAGGAATTGGTATGTTATCCCATTCTATTGGCTCATCCTTGGGCACAATAGGTTCACCATGAATATTCCTGTAGGGATGCACCACCCATATATCTTCAAATACCACAGAGGGCTTTGATGCTTGAGTTGTAGCTAGTGTGGGTTCCTTAGGAAATTGATCTTCCAATTCCTTGTCAACAATATCCAGTTTCCTTTTTGTTCTTTTAGCCAATTCTTTCTTTCTTGGAGATTTCTTCTGTTCTTCAACTTACTTCCTTGATTCAGTAGCTTCAGATGGTTGAGAGGGAATTTGTTGAGATGAATTCACAGCCTGTAGCTTGGTCAAGATAGCAATCTGCTCTTTCTTTTGTTTAGTGTTCTTTGCTTCTAGAGCAGCTTGCTTCTTTTCTAGCTTCAATCTGGCTTTTTCTTCTCTCTTTGCTTGATCAAATTATGGATGTCCAGCTACCATACAAATTTCCTTTCCATTTCTGAATATCTTAGCAATTCTTCTTTTTAAAGCTGATTCAGCTAGATCTTAATAGAAGGCAATTGATCTTGATAAAAGCTTCTTCTCATCAGGCTTGGGTGTCTCATACACAGTATCCAAGGGGTTCTTCAAGGATGATTTTAAATAGTTTGCCCTTGGTTTAAGAATCATTTCAGCCTTTGGAGACTTGATGCAGGAAGATTGTCCTCTTTCCAGATAGTTCATGCTCATCTCATTTATACTGATTTGCTTGACTTGAGAGTGATGGATGGCTGACTTAATTGGCTCCTTGACAAGTTGAAACTTCTTCTGTATCTCCTCATCAATCTTCTCACAGTTGACTAAACTCAACTTTTCTTTCTCAGCAACTTTTAAGTTGGTTGTTGATGCTTGAATCAGATCTATACCATCTGCAACTGGTGGCTTTGAGACAGTAATTGAAGGCACAATTACTTTACTGATCTGTATCTGAAGTTTCTCCCCCTCACTTGGTCCTTTCTCCCCTTTTTTGTTATCATCAATTTAAGGGGTTAAGCCTTGAGCTTTAGCCAGTAGCATTAGTAGGCTGGTTTGAGACTGTTGATTTTGAAGAATGGTGACCACAGAGTTTTCAATAGCTTGAACTCTGTCCTCCAATTTGGTCAGCTTCTTTTCAGCATCAGATTCTCTTCTCAGTCTCAGTAGCAGATCTTGCATGGTACCATAGGGCATGATTGAATCCAGCTTCTCAGATTCTGTCTTAATTGTTGCAGCTTCATGAGATGTAGAGAATGTAGGTGGGCTTGAAGAATAGCCTTGGTACCAGCATTTGAGGTGTTCTGAATGGCCTTTTGGATAGACATGATTTGTTTGACTAAGGATACATTGGATTGTCCTGGTGTAGACTCCTTTGTGAATGCCCATTCAGGTAGATCTGAAATAGAACTTGGGCCTTCATCTCCCCCTAAATTCATGCTTCCATCAAATAAAACAGAGTCATCATCATTAGAATTTACTCCAAATTCTTCAGATGGCTCACCAGCTGTAGAAGGCATTAAATTGACAGCAGCTTTATCCCTTTGTAGAGATTCTGAAGTATGTACTAGATTTAAAGTTTTCTCTGCCTCCTCATTGCCCTGAGCAGCCAATAGTTGATAGGCTGACACAGGATGAGTAAAAGTGTCAGCATCCAAGGAAATGTTATCAATTACAGCTTTGTAATGTTGCTGAAATTGTCTTTCCTTTTTAGCATCATCCACAATCATTGACTCATGAGCAATGGTTGTCTCCACCCTTATACCTTCTGTACCTGCTTTTCTCTCATGTTCTCTCTTTTATTGCATCATGGTCTCAGCCTGGCTCCCCACCCTCACACCCTCACCTTCACCTACTAAGGTGGGACTCCTCTCACTCCCTTTTTCCAATCCTGAAGAAATGGATTGCAGATTTTCACTCATTTCCTCTCCTTTTGCCTGGGAGCAACCCAGCCTCTCACTCAAAACACTCTCCTCTCTCAATCCTAAGAGTGACTGTACAACCACTAAATCTTCTGCACTTGAAATAATTGAAGTTTGAAGCTATGCAGAGATACTCGACGAATGAGTGATATCCATCGAATGAGTGGTAATGCTATCCGACGGATAACTACTGTTAGGCTTATCCGTCGGGATACAATCACTACTCGATGGATGAGCAATATCCGTCGAGAGAATAGAAATGAATGAGTTGGGAAGAGAAACTATTGTTGACTCTGTGCTAATTGAAGATATTTTGGGCACATATGTCATAATAGTTTCTGAAAGAATTGGCAAGTGAGCCAACAAATCATCTAAAAGATGATGCTCACTTGCACTAGATTTTGGCTTCCCCAACAGAGTTAAAGAAGGGGAATCAGGAATTGATGTGTTTATCATATCCACATCCAAAGAGTTTGTTGGTGAGTATGGTGTATGAGGTGCTTCTATAACTAGAGATTTTGGCTGTGACTCGACATTTATTGGAGCCACATCAAACTGAACTTGAGAAGGTGCAGTGACCGTGTCTTTAGCACCAGTTTGCACAGTGTGTGTACCCTGTGCATCCCCAGAGGTTTTAGATTTCTTCTTTCTTGTATAAGTTTGGGGTGAGCTTGTGTCCCTAACCCTCTTGGCCTGTGCTCTTGGTTGAGAGCTTTGTTCAATAACTACATCCTTTTGGGAGGATGCAGCTAGATGTGAGCTTTTATCCTTTTTAAGCACTACAGTTTGTTGGGAAACTACAGTGTGGCTAGGCTGGGATTCACTCAACTCTCCAACCTTATTCTTGGGGTTTCTTTGATGTTCACCCCTTTCCTCACCTGACTTTCCCTCCTTCACACTCCCCTCTTTTACTTTTGTGGATTTTTCAACTGGCATCTTTTGAGAGATACCAGAGGGGGTTTTCTTTGATTTAGATTTGGAAATAGTAGTAGGTTTGGAAGCTTTGGTCGGCAACTGTTTGGTCATTGGTACAGTTGTCATAGCTACTCCTGAATTCAAAGAAATTGTGGAGGTTGGAATAGTTGTAGGGATGGATGAACTTACCTCACTTACCTGAAGTGCCTGCATTACAGGAAAGTGGAACATTGGCACATCCTTGTGATGATTGGCCCTGTTCAAATCTGCAATGAGTCTTCTCTCTTGAACCCAACAATCCAGTTTGTTGTTAGGGTTCTCTACCACAATCTCTTCACAAAGGTGGTTAGCCAATAACATGAGAAATCTAGCATAATACACATTCTTACCTCTTTTATTTAACTCTCCTAATTTGAAACCTAACTCAAACAAGACAAGGTCACTGAAATTATAAAATTTATCTATAACTAGCATGTATAGCATGTTAAGCATGGAAATATTCACTCAATCAAAATTACTGATTTTTCCAGAGAAAACCTTAGTAACTACATCACACAAGAAACTCCACTCCTTCATAAGACCCATTCTTCTAATATCACTCAGTTTAGAAGTAGGAAGTGCATAGTGCATGGAATTAAGCATATTTATGATATCAGTGTCATTGTGTGGTGAAGTTACATTGTTATCAGGTATTTTGAAACATGCTTTTATCACATCACTATTGATACAGAATTCTTTACCTTTGATGGTTAGAGTGATGGTCTTATCTAGTAGAGCTGTAAGTAGCAGTGGTCCACATCTCTACAACGACTTAACAGAAGATTGTGGGTGATTCCAGCATGGCGTAATTTAGCTTGCAATTCTTCACAAAGTCCATCATCTTGTGAAAGTCCTCTGATTGCTGAATACCCTTGTTGACTAACGCAGTAAAGTTGTTCTTCTCATAAATGAACCCAGTTTGTGACATAATCTTTACTACATGTGCCATTCTTAGAGAATGAAAGCTTGAAGAGAAGGAGAGTAAGTGCTTGAGAGAGAATGAAATTAGAGCAGTTGAATTTGAGAATGATAAAAGAAAAAAATTGCAATGAAATAAGCTTTTATACTATCTAAAAAATAACTAATAAAAATAATAAAGTAAAGTAAATTAACCAATAGAAATTGCCTAAAATAGCCGTTTAAAAATAAACTGTAAAAATTCCACCCATTGTCCGTCGTGTAATGCTTACAAACTGTAAGTATACTCGATGGATAATATACAGGGAATTAACGGCTGAGATTAAGACAATTCGACGGATGAGGATAAAATGTTATCCGTCGAGACATAAAATATTCCAGAAAAGAAATTGATTTTTATTAGCAAATTGTATATCGACGGATGACCAAACTCGATGGATAAGGGTCATCCGTCGAGGTGTAAATTTTGACTTAGCCAAAATTTCATCCAAGACTGAAAAATCAATTAAATTTCTGGCTGCTTATCAACTTGCAAAATAACTCAGATAGATTTAAGAGTAATTAAGCATACCTAACTCACTTACCAACCTTGAAAAGGTGGATTCATCCAGTGGCTTAGTAAAGATATCTGCAAGTTGCTTCTCACTTGGAGCAAAATGAAGCTCCACAGTACCAGTCATTACATGTTCCCTTATAAAATGGTACTTGATGTCTATGTGCTTTGTCCTTGAATGTTACACTGGATTTTTAGTGATGGCAATTGCACTTGTGTTATCACAGAAAATAGGAATCCTCTCAACTTGTAAACCATAGTCCAACAATTGATTTCTCATCCATAAAATCTGTGCACAGCAACTGCCAACAGCAATATATTCAGCTTCAGCTGTAGAAGTAGAAACTGAATTTTGCTTTTTAGTGAACCAGGACGCAAGCTTGTTTCCTAGAAATTGACAGGTTCCTGTTGTACTCTTTCTATCAATTCTACAACCTGCATAATCTGCATCTGAATAACCAGTTAGATCAAAACCAGAATCTCTAGGGTACCAAATGCCAAGGTTTGGTGTTCCCTTGAGATATCTGAAAATTCTCTTAATAGCTATTAAGTGAGATTCTCTAGGATCAGCCTGAAATCTAGCACATAAACAAGTAGCAAACATTATATCTGGCCTACTAGCTGTTAAGTACAGAAGTGAGCCAACCATGCCCCTATAACTTGAAATATCCACAGACTTTTCAGTAGTGTTTAATTCAAGCTTAGTTGTTGTGGCCATGGGAGTTTTTGCAGATGTGCAATCCATTAGATCAAACTTCTTTAAAAGATCAAAAATATATTTAGTTTGACTAATAAATATTCCATCACTAACTTGCTTAACTTGTAAACCAAGAAAATAAGGTAGTTCTCCCATCATACTCATTTCATATTTTGCATCAATTTGGCAAACTTTTTGCAAAGTTTCTCATCTGTAGAGCCAAAAATAATATCATCTACATAAATTTGAACAAGTATACTAGAGCCATTAACATTCCTGAAAAATAAAGTTTTATCTACAGTACCTCTTGTGAAGTGATTTTCTAATAGGAACTTTGATAAAGTGTCATACCAGGCTCTAGGTGCTTGCTTTAGTCCATAAAGTACTTTCAAAAGATAATAGACATATTCTGGAAAATTTGGATCTTCAAAACTAGGAGGTTGACTAACATACACTTCTTCCTCCAAATCTCCATTCAGAAAGGCACTTTTGACATCCATTTGATAGACTTTGAAATTGGCATGGGCTGCATAGGCTAAGAAGATTCTGATGGCTTCAAGTCTTGCAACAGGAGCAAATGTTTCATCAAAATCTATTCCTTCTTGCTGACAATAGACCTTAGCAACCAATCTAGCTTTGTTCCTGACTATTATGCCATTTTCATCCATCTTGTTTCTGAATACGCACTTGGTGTCTATTGGATTCTTTCCTTTAAGCTTGGGTACCAGCTTCCATACATTATTCCTCTCAAATTGGTTTAGCTCCTCCTGCATAGCTAAAATCCAATCAGGATCCAACAAAGCTTCTTCTACCTTCTTTGGTTCTTCCTTGGAAAGAAAGATGTTGTATAGACATTCTTCCTGAGTTGCTCTTCTTGTTTGAACTCTAGAAGAAACATCACCAATGATAAGCTCAAAGGGGTGATCTCTTGTCCATTTCCTTTATTGAGGTAGATTAGCTCTAGATGAAGAAACCTCATTGTTGTCGTGATGTGTGATTGAGTTTTGATTGTTAGAAACTCCCCCTGAGTTTGTGGATCTTTGATTTGAGAAAAGGGAACTTTCTATAGGAGATCTGTCTTGACCTCCTGCTTCTTTTGATAACCCGACGGATGATGAATTTTGAGTACCGACGGATGAGGCAGGTTGTCTCCCGACGGATAACACAGATTGCCTCCCGATGGATGAAGCATTATGCAACTCGACAGATGTTGAGTTTTGTGCTTCATTGGTAGTAGATTTATCTGCATTATCCTTAGATACTGTTTCTTGATCACTTTCATCATCACTGTCATCAGTAACCATCTCCACATTGTCAAATTTGAGGCTCTCATGGTAATCTCCATCTTTCAGTCCTTGAATCTTTTTATCATCAAACACAACATGTATAGATTCCACAACAATGTTGGTTCTTAGATTGTAGACTCTATATGCTTTACCAACAGCATATCCAACAAAAATTCCTTCATCTGCTTTAGCATCAAACTTCCCATTTTGATCAGTTTGATTTCTCAGAATATAGCATTTGCAACCAAAGACATGAACAAAGTTTAGAGTTGGTTTCTTGTTCTTGAACAATTGATAGGGAGTCATACATCTTGCTTGATTAACCAGAGAAATATTCTGAGTGTAGCAAGCAGTATTTATAGCTTCAGCCCAGAAATATGTTGGCAGTTTAGATTCTTCAAGCATTATCCTTGCAGCTTCAATAAGTGATCTGTTCTTCCTTTCCACTACTCCATTCTGTTATGGAGTCCTTGCTGCTGAGAACTGATGCAGAATCCCATTTTCCTCACAAAATGCTCTCATGACAGAATTCTTCAACTCAGTTCCATTGTCACTCCTGATTCTTCTAACTTTGAAATCAGGATGATTGTTGACTTGCCTTATGTGATTGATGATGATTTCACTAGCCTCATCTTTAGACTTTAGGAAATATGTCCAAGAGAACTTTGAGAAATCATCTACAATTACTAGGCAAAATCTTTTCCTTGAGATGGACAATACATTGACTGGTCCAAACAAATCCATGTGAAGCAGTTGCAAAGGCTCTTCAATTGTTGAATCAAGTTTCTTCCTGAATGATGCTTTAATCTGCTTCCCTTTTTGGTGGGCATCACACAGTCCATCCTTTGAAAACTCCACTAAAGGAATGCCTCTTACCAGTTCTTTCTTTACTAGCTCATTCATGGTCTTGAAGTTTAAATGGGATAGCTTCTTGTGCCATAGCCAACTTTCATCTTGACTTGCTTTACTGAGAAGACAAGTACAGATTCTTCATTAGGTGAGTTGAAATCAGCTAGATACACATTTCCTCTTCTCACACCAGTGAGAACCACTTTGTTGCTTCTTTTATTAGTCACAACACAGGCTTTTGAGTTGAAGGTTACTGAATTGCCTTTGTCACAAAGCTGGCTGATAATCAACAGATTGTGTTTGAGACCATCCACTAAGGCAACCTCCTCAATGATGACATTTTCCTTTGAAATCAATCCATATCCCACAATATAACCCTTGCTGTCATCTCTAAAAGTAATACTTGGGCCAGCTCTCTCCTTGAACTCTGTGAGCAGGGTAGAATCGCCAGTCTTGTGTCTTGAACAACCACTATCCAAGTACCAAAGATTCTTTCTGTTTCCCTGCACACATCAAAATTAAATCAAGTTGATTTTGGTACCTAAGTTTCCTTGGGTCCTGCCTTGTTAGCTTTCTTTTTCTATTTCTTAGGTCTTATCTCATTTGACTTAGGAATTTCAGATTCATCCTTAGTCATTTGGGTTGGACCTTTGAAACCATTCATTGCAACAGAATTATCATGCATATTATGACTAACAGGAAATGGCATGCTTGGTGTAAACATGTTATTCTAGTAAGGCATGCTAAATGGCATTTGTGGCATACTATATTCAGCATAATAAGGATTAGGTGCAAATGGCATATTAGCAAACTGTGCATTCATGTTCTGTGTAGGCACAACATTAACAGGCATGGGAGGCATGGCATTCATGTTAGGAAATTGAGACTGAGTAGACATGGGAGTAGGCATTGCAGATTTGCAATTAACAGATAAATGATTTACACTACCACACTTGACACAGATTTTTCTAGGAGCATATTTATCAGGTGTGTAGTTATTGTGTTTGTTAATCCCTACTTTACCTTTCCTATTGTTTTTCCTTTTAGTCTCTGTTTTTAACTCAAATTTCTCAAGTCTGTCACTTAACTGTTTGACAGTCATGTGACCAACATTAGCCTTTTTCCCTTTCTTAAGTTGACTTGACTCTCCTGAAATAAAGTTCTTGGAAACAGACCCATACTTCTCATTCAGCTTAACTAGTTTGGCTTTGCTAATGGGCTTGCTCACAGCCGATGGATGAGGATTTTCATCATTCGACGGATAACACTTTTTGTTATCCAACGGATAGTCCTCATCATTCGTCGAGTCTATATCTGTTAGCAGTCCATCTACCAAATTAGGTTCTAGTTTCTCTTTGTTCTTTTTCCAGGCTTCATCACAGAAAGACTCAATTCCTTGAACTTTGGTGATTTGAGCATGGACATCCCTGGTTGTTTTCCATGCTTTAATTACCTCTTGTTCACGCTCGAGCCGCTTCTTTAAAATCTCTTCCTTTTTCAAGGACTCAGTTAATTTCTCCTTGGCAATCTTACACTCAATTCTTAATTTCTCAAAATCAATAAACTGAGACTCAAGCACATTATTCCTCTCACTTAAAAACAAATTGTTTTCTTTGATTTTAGCATTTTCTTTAGTAAGAGACTTAAGTGTAACACACAAATGATATAATTCTGTAGACATGTCATTTATGGCATCATTACACTCAGCTTTAGATAAATGTGCAAAGTTTGTAGTAATTACCTGATTGCTTGAGGAACTTGTCTCTGTCTCATCAGGCTTGGCCATTAGGGCTAGATTGACATAGCTGATATCTTCATCTTCATCCAGACCATCTGCTGCCCAGTCATTTTCTTGTGTAATAAAAGCCCTTTCCTTTTGTTTGAGTAGATCAAAGTATTTTTGCTTATAATCCACAGACTCAAACTAAATGTCATGCCAAGCCACATTTGAAACATTTGAATTTTGACTTATCCACCATGTTTCTATTTGGCTTGGCTGCTCCAAAGTTCTTCTTGAACTTGAGCTTGGAAAATCTCATGGAAAGAAATGCTAGGTGCTCATCAATGTCCTCCATGTCATCTTGGCTCAATGAATCTTCACTTTCTACTGCAAGCCCTTTGCCCTTGCTCTCACAGACCTTTGAAGTTGATTCAACAGCTTCCATCTTCATTTCCTTCTCCTTTTCCAACTCAGCAACTAGTGCAATGGATCCTCCTTTCTTCTTTCCTCTCTCCATCCTTTCATCCTGCTCTATTTCAAGCTCATAGGTTTTCAGGATGCCATACAGTCTCTCCAAAGTAAACTCCTTATAATCTTGAGAGTTTCTTAATGAGACTGTCATTGGTTTCCATTCCTTTCGAAGAGATCTAAGGAATTTCATATTAGAGTCTTTAGTCTGATAGACCCTTCCATGTAACTTGAGAGCATTTAGTAGTTTTTGAAACCTACTAAAAATGTCAGTGAGAGACTCACTTTCCTCAATGTGAAAATGCTCATATTGCTGAATCAAAAGCTGCATCTTATTTTCTCTAACTTGCTTAGTGCCATCATAGATTATCTGTATAGTATCCCAAACCTTCTTGGCAGTTTTACAGTTGATAATGTTGTCAAACATGTCTGCATCAACTCCATTAAACAGAATATTCATGGCCTTTTTATCCTTCCTGACTTGTTCAATGTCAGAATCAAACCATTCATGCCTTGGCTTGGGGATTGATAGCTCGTTTCCTGTTGCAGCTCTCATTGGAACATGAGGGCCTCTTTCTATGCAGTCCACATAGGCCTCATCTTGAGAAAACATATGAAGATGCATCTTTACCTTCCAATGATGGTAATTATCTTTATCTAGAAAAGGAATCTTGACTCCAACATCTTTCTTGTTTATCTTATTATATTGTTTTGATCTTTAAACTCTTTGTAAGTTAAGAGCTTGCTCTGATACCAATTGTTAGTCCCTTAACAATATAGAAAGAATTACAGAAGGGGGGTTGAATGGAATTCTTGAACCTTTTTCTTGAAATAAAAATGTTCAAACTCATATATATATATATATAAGTGTATTGATTAGCACAATATGGAATAAGAACTTACGTGAATCAAGACATAAGTAATTAAAAACGAGAGTCTTTAAAAACTTTCTGGTGGATTTAAAGAATTCCACCAGAGATATATATATTATATCGAGAGAACTCTATGTAATGAACACAGCTGCTTTACAAATGTTGAACTACTGAGAATACAGAGAAATGCTAAGAATCCTGCTTATAAATGTTTCTTTATATTTGTATCTCAGATCTTGGTTTCTATTTGCTACTTCTTGGTTTATATATATTACCAAGATTACAAAGTCAAAAGATAGGATCATTATAAAAACTATCAGTTTTTATGCTTTGCTACTTTGTTCTCTATTACCCAGTTATTAGGCTTCCTCATTCCTTTTGCATACATCTCGATGCATGTGACCAGTTGTCACTGTCAACTGATGTTTGAATTCTTTATCCATTAGGTTCATGATCATCCGTCGAGTTAATGATCATCCGTTGGATTGTTGATCATCCGTTGGGTGCTTTGTAGATTATCCGTCGGGTAACAATCAGGCACTTGACTTCATTTCACTTATGCAGAATTACAAGACATCATCTATGTACAATTAATCAACCTATTCTGCATATCTAGTTAAAGTCAACATGACTCATATGCTACTACAGAATCTATACAAAGGTGTATGCAGAAATGTACTACAGACTTATTATTACATAAGCTACTCACTCGATGGATAATAAGTCATCATCCATCGGGACTATAATCTGTTATCCATCGGGACTATAATTCTTATCCGTCGAGTGCTACATTATTTCACTAAGTAAAATCTACTTAGGTGTTTTGTTTATGAAATTATCAAGTACACAACATATGCACAACAATTATTATTATCATAAACAGGTTTATATATGGTGCATGTGTGTGTTGTGGACCCCAAACTTCTGACCCGGGTTCGGAGGGCACTACACTTAAACACTTCTCTTTCCTATTCTAACACTTTCTCTAGTCTAACATACTTGATGTTTACCTGAGTTTCATTATGCTGTGCTTTCTTATATGCTTTTTTATGTTCATTCATGCACACTAACTCAGCTTCTAAGATTTCATTTCATTCTTTAAGACTCTTATTATCAGCAATCAGATTATCACATTCAATAGTCTTGCATTTAAAAGTAACATGCAAAAAATACAAGAAAGTTTTCATTTTAGACATATTATCAATATCAACAGGAAATATAACTTAAGGTACCTTATCAGTTCCTAAGGCTGTCTCTCCGTGAGCTGCCATGAGTGCATAACATTCATCATCATTGTCAGTTTCTGATGAATCCATACAGTCTCTATTCGAGTTTGTTATAACCAAAGCTTTTCCAGTTGTCTTGGGGCACTCACTATCCAGATGTCCCCTTTCATTACAGTTGTAACATGTCACCTAGTTTTGTCAAACTTCCTTTCCTTGTTGTTCTGTCCATCACTCCTGAACTTGTCTTTGCCTTGACTAGAGAACCTGCTGTTGAAACCACTTTTCCATGTGGTTTTCTAAACCTCATCCTTCTGAAACATTTCACCAGCATTGCAACTATCTCAGAATCCTCGTTAGAATCTATGTCAGGATCTGATGCATTATCAGTATCTGATTCTTCCACCATGTTCCTTCTCCTTGACCTCTCACTTATCTTTTCCTTTTCTTTGTGAGTCTCAGCATTAAAAGCCACATCCTTTATCCTCTGACCTTTTCTATTCTTCCTTTGTTGGATCTCCAAGTCATGAGTCTTCAACATCCCATACACTTCATCCAGAGTCAGAGAATCAAGATCATATTGATGCCTGATTATTGAGGCACGTGTATCCCAGTCTTCTGGAAGAGCTCTCAGAAACTTGGTATTTGAGTCTTCCTTTTCGTATTCTTTTCCAACCAGTGATAGATCATTCAACAGTGTTAGAAATTTATCATATATGTTAGTAATTGACTCATCAGCTTTGGCGTCGAATTGCTCATATTCTTGCATAAGAACAACTCTTCTGTTCTTCTTTATTTCCATCGTACCTTGACACTGTATTTCCAAGGCATCCCATATATCCTTTGTAGTTTTGCAGGAAATAACTCTGTTTGACATCACATTGTCCAAACTGTTGTGCAGAATATTCCGAACTTTAACATCTTTAAGCATAGTAACTTTTTCAATGTCTGACCACTTTAATTTTTCCTTTATGGAATAGTGTTCAGGAGAATCTGCAGACATAGCCAAAGTTTCCATAGGATATGAAGGTCCTGTTTTGATGATATCAACATATACATCATCAATAACTTCAAGGAAAATTAACATCTTCACTCTCTATGTAGAGTAATCAGCTTTCTTCAAGAAGGGAATTAAGCTTTCATACTTACTTCCAAACATCTTAACTTTTGCAAATTAACAGTTAATTTGACCGCTCTGATACCACTTGTTGCCCGGTAAAGTAATTATTTAAAGGGGGTTGGAAATAAATACTTAACCAATCAATGTTTATGAAAGTAAAGTAAAAAAAGATGAATGAAATAACTGTTTACATTGATCTTTAATAAACTGTTACAAAACTCTCTCAAGAATAATATTATTAAGAGCTTCTAGGTTATACAAATACTCGAGTTGTGCATACCACATTGTGATAACATATTCTGTGTTTATGTACTACATAGCTGCAAAAGCAGTCATATATCAATTACAAGATATGTTTCAATATAACTCTAATACTTTACATATCTAAATCAACTACGATCCTATAAACCAGCACCTTCTGATTTATCTCGCAGTCATGACTTATCATCCAAGTCATTCTTCAACGGATATCTTTGATCAACGGATAATGCTTTAGCTTCAACGGATAATCATTTATGTATATCAATGGATGATATCGAAGTTTTCAACGGATAATCATATTACAACAATTGATCATATCCTGATTGTGACATAGATCCTGATCTTCAACTTAGCCAATTCTCAACAGGGCCAAAGGTAACTTGAAAAAAGCAACATCATTTTTAGGTTACCTTAGGGCTTTCACTGGCTATGGTAACATATTTTTGGCATGTTGTAACATTTTTTTACTATTCCGATAAACCATCTATTATAACGATCTATATTTTTGAATTATTAAAATGTAAATATTAAATAAATAAAAATATATTACAGTTCTGTCAGTTATGTGTTGTGTTAAATACTAATTATATGTGACTCAGTTGTTTTCTAGAATTATTATTTGATTAATTATTGAGTTGTATTATTGTATCTCTATTTTAAAAGGATTTTATTAAAGATTAATTTTCATAAATATGGATATTACCTTTAAAATTTTTTTTATGGCTTTATAATTTCAATAATTATTTATAAGAATTTAGAAAATTTAGAAAATAATATTTCGTCAATTATTTAGCTTCAAACGATTTTCTGATTGCATTTAATTGATGATTCAATGTTAAATTCGAAAATATTTTAAAAATTATGAAAGTTTTATTTTTTATTTTTCAAATTTTTCGGGAATTTTAAAATTATTTTGGTAATTTTTCGATTTATTTTCACCCGCAAACTATATCGTTATAAGTCAAAATGCGGGACAGATTCAGAATTGCACGGGGGCTACGTGGTTATGAATTAGCATGGCACGTTTCTATTGTTGGACACGTATCAGGAGTATTAAAAAACACATCACAAAAATCCACCGCCTCCTTCATCCCTCTCATTCTCTCGGCTTTCTCTCATAGTCTCTCTCTCGATGTCTCTCATCTCTCTCTACATCTTTATCTCTTTCATTCTCTCTCCCAATCTCTCTCTCTCTCTCTCTCTCTCTCTCTCTCTCTCTCTCTCTCTCTTAATCTCTCCTTTACTCTGTCTCCCTCTCCCTTTCCATTTTCCTGTTGTTACTTCCTGTTCGCTGGAATTCACTTATACCGCTCCCGTTTTCAGGTCGCCGCCTTATCTTTGTTTCTGGTAGCCTTGTTTTGTTACCGCCCTGTGTTTCGTTGGTCGGCCACTTTTTTTGGCCACTGTTGTGTTTGTTTGGCCGCATGTATGGGCGTGTATTACTAACTCGAATTTTCTGATTTGCAGTAAAAAAATTGATGAAAATTATTGGATTTTTGCGAGATTATATTTTTAATTATCGGTGGAATTCGCGTTGGAAACCCGAAATAAACGGGTACCACCGAATTTTGCCGTCATCAATGATGAGTTTCGGTGAGTCGACGGTGGACCGTGATGTATTGACTGAGTCCTACAAATTATAAAAATATTATTTCATAAATTATTTTTGAAATTAGATTTAGTTGTTTCGGTAAATAATAAATCGTTAATTTGAATTGTGTTGATTGTTGTGATTGGTGTCGATATGATATCGACTGGTAGTCCGATAAATAGAGGAAGTGCTACTCGATTTTCAAGAAATTATTAAATTTCAGAAATACGGGAATGCATCCTATAATTATTAGAAATACCAATCGAGTATATAATTATATATTTTATAAAATTAATTTAAGTTACGTATCCCCTGTTGTTAAATAAGCTTGCTTTACTTTTTAAATCATCTTTTAGGAGAAAATAACTTATTGAAATACCTTTCTCAAAATTGTGGTTGATATTGGAAAATTTTCAGTATTGTGTTGTTAAATTTTGTGATGAAATGTTTTAAAGTGATAGGTATAATCAAATTTGAAAACTAGATAAAAAGGAATCAGATATTGGAGTTGCGTAAGAGGCCTGTTATTCGGTAACGGCCCAGCGTGGAAGCGTAAGAGGCTAAGTCGGTTGTGCACACTATTCGAACCGATTAATCCGGCGTGATAAAGACCTAGCTAGTCTTTAAGTTTTGGAACACCTGTTCTGGATGGCCTCCTAGAGCTGTCCAGTATTGATAGAAGTCAGGAGCCAATAAAATTTGAAAATATTCCAGTAGTCAATGAATTTCCAGACGTGTTTCCCGATGAGTTACCAGGACTTCCTCCAGACTGAGAAATTGAGTTTGCGATCGACTTAGCACCTGGAACGGAACCGGTATCCAAGGCCCCGTACAGAATGGCGCCCGTTGAGATGAAGGAACTAGCAAAGCAATTACAAGAATTGTTAGAGAAAGGAGTAATCAGACCCAGTGTATCCCCGTAGGGTGCACCGGTACTGTTTGTCAAGAAGAAGGATGGAAGCATGAGACTATGCATCGACTATCGTGAGCTCAACAAGCTTACCATTAAGAACAAGTATCCATTGCCAAAGATTGATGATTTGTTTGACCAATTGAAAGGAGCCAAGTACTTCTCCAAGATAGATTTGAGATCGGGATATCATCAACTAAAGATTAAGCCAGAGGATATACCAAAGACAGCTTTCAGAACAAGGTATGGACATTATAAATTTATAGTGATGTCTTTTGGATTAACCAATGCCCCGACAGCATTTATGGACCTGATGAACAGAATTTTCAAGGAATATTTGGATAAGTTTGTTATTGTGTTCATAGACGATATTTTGATTTATGCAAAGACAGAAGAGGATCATGCAGAACATTTGAAAATAGCTTTGGAGATTTTGAGAAAGAAAAATTTATACGCTAAATTTTCAAAGTATGAGTTTTGGTTACAGGAAGTTCAGTTCTTAGGACACATAGTCAGTAATGAAGGGATCAAAGTGGACCCAGCAAAGATTGAAGCAATTACAAATTGGGAAAGACCGAGAACACCAACAGAGGTAAGAAGTTTCTTGGGATTAGCGGGATATTATCGTCGATTTGTTCAAAATTTCTCAAGGATTGCAACACCATTGACGAAGCTTACACGGAAGACTGAAAAGTTCATATGGAATGATCAATATGAAGAACGTTTTCAGGAATTGAAGCGAAGATTAATTACGGCACTTGTTCTGTCACTTCCTGATGATCAAGGAAATTTTGTAATTTATAGCGATGCTTCTCATAAAGGACTCGGATGCGTTCTGATGCATCACGATAAGGTGATTGCGTATGCGTCAAGGCAATTGAAACCACACGAATAGAAGTATCCTACCCATGATTTTGAACTAGCAGCCATAATGTTCGCTTTGAAGATTTGGAGACATTATCTATATGGAGAAAAATGTGAGATTTATACAGATCACAAAAGTTTGAAGTACATATTCACGCAGAAGGAGCTTAATATGAGACATAGAAGATGGTTAGAGTTGATTAAGGATTACGACTGCACGATTAACTATCATACCGGTAAAGCAAACATTGTGGCAGACGCGTTAAGTGGGAAAGAAAAGTTGAATGTGTTATCAGTACCCGAAGAGATATACAGGGAATTTCAGAAAATGGAATTAGAATTTAGAGTTTGTAAGCCTGATGAAGCGAAAATGTATAGTATGACTTTCCAGCCAGAGTTGTTAGAGAAGATAAGGAAGTGTCAAGAAGAGGTAATGGATCAGGACATAAATCGTTTGGTAGGTGAAGAATTGTGCACGCAAAAGGACGATCAAGGTATTCTTAGGTTTTCTTCTAGAATTTGGATTCCACCAGTAACGGAGTTGAAGAATGAAATTTTACAGGAAGCTCATAATTCAAGGTATTCAATCCATCCAGGAAGTACCAAGATGTACAGATATTTGAATGAAAATTATTGGTGGCCAGATATGAAGAGGGAAATTACGGAACGGGTTAGCAGATGTTATACATGTCAAAGAGTTAAAACAGAGCATCAGAGACCAAGTGGATTATTGCAACCATTGGAGATTCCAGAGTGGAAGTGGGAGCATATTGCCATGGATTTCATAGTTGGATTACTAAGGACGAAAGCTAATCATGATGCCATTTGGGTTATAGTGGATAGACTTACCAAGTCAGCTCATTTTCTGCCTATAAATGAAAGATTTTCACTAGACAAGTTAGTCCATATATACATGAAAGAGATCGTAGTTCATCACGGAGTCCCTGTGTCTATCGTATCTGATCGAGATCCGAGATTTAATTCGAGATTTTGGAAAAGTTTTCAGGAATATTTGGGAATGAGACTAAATATGAGTACGGCTTACCATCCACAGATGAACGGTTATAGTGAAAGAACAATCCAGACAATCGAAGACATGTTACGTGTTTGTGCCATTGATTTCAAAGGAGGTTGGGACGAGCATTTACCCTTAGTAGAATTTGCTTACAACAACAGTTATCATGCCAGTATTGGGATGCCACCCTATGAATCTCTTTATGGACGCAAATGTCGATCTCCTGTATATTGGGACGAAGTAGGAGAATGCAAAATACTTGGACCTCAATTGGTGCAACAGACGAAGGAAGTTATTGAAGTTATCCAGAAGAGATTGATAGCAGCAGAAGACGATCAAAGGAAGTTTGTAGATCAATCAAGGAAAGATATGGAATTCGAAGAGGGAAATTTGGTATTACTGAAAGTATCGCCGTGGAAAGGATTGACACGATTTGGAAAGAAAGGAAAACTAAGCCCAAGATATGTCAAACCTTTTGAGATTTTAAAGCGCGTTGGCAAAGTAGCTTACCAGTTGGCGTTACCTCCGCACATGGAGCACATTCACAATGTTTTTCACGTATCGATGCTTAAGAAATATAATCCAGACTCCAGGCATGTAATCGAATACGAGCCAATTGAGCTCCAAGCAGATTTATCATATGTAGAGAGTCTGATAGAGATTCTAGAAAAAAGAGAGAAAGTGTTAAGGAATAAAGTAGTAAAGTTAGTAAGAGTATTATGGAGAAACCCAAAGGTTGAAGAGTCAACCTGGGAGTTATAAAGTGATATGAGAGAAAAGTACCCTCATTTGTTTTCCTAGGAGATTCTGAGGACATAATCCTTTTAAGGGGGGAAGGATGTAATATTTGGGATATATCGTGTAATTATTTTTGCTAATAAATAAATATTATGTATGTCCAATATTTATTCTGTGAATTAACTGTTAAGTGGTATATGTATTTGGATGTTTAAAAATAATATCAATTGAGTATTTTACTTTTTATATGTCCAAAAGATAATATGGATAATTTTCAAATCTTCCTATTTATTTTTTTATGTTGATTTATGATTTTATAGGAAATTTATGGATTTAATGAATTATTTTTTCGAGTATTTATAAACTATTTTATATAATCGAGAACCAACCGACGTCATCCATTTTTATATTTTTATAAACCGAAACTCTTCCGAGAACTTCTTCCTAACCTAATTGCAATATTCCGAGCATTTTCCATGTTTCGACTTTTTCGATCCGGCGTACGGTTTGTCCTGCGCGGGTCCCGGCGCAATATTTTCGTTATATTATTCGTTTCGGTAAAACAATAAAACTCGTATTTTTGATAAACATGATCTTTTTATTAAACTATTACAATTATCACCTCGTAATATGTGTAACCAGGCGCTGAGACCAAGACCGCAGTACAAATTATATTGATTTGGATAATTATCCCGAAAACCGGTACCGTTTGGATATGTTTTTATAAATAAACGTACCATTTTATATCCGGAATGATCCAACGGCATACTAATTTTCCGTAATTATAAATAGCCTTTACCGTATTTTATTTCGTACCGAAAATCATTTGCAAACAGTAATTATAGAAATTTATACAGAAAATTCATATATTTATATAATTTCTGAAAATCAAACCAGCTTTTGAAGGTTTTAGTGATCTCTGTTTTCAAAGCTCGAGTAACCAAATCGAAGGATTTGAGGAGTACTATCAGATTCTGGAACTCGTTTTACTGCATAATCTAAGGTTGATTTTATATATTTTTAATTATTTTCGAATTATTTTGATTAAAAATATGAATTTTTTTACGGATGATTGTTTGAATGATTTGATGCTTGCATGTCGTAGAGCTTGTTTTCCTGATGATTTTCATATGTCATATGACTGATTTGGAGTTCAATAACATGTTCAAAATTGAGTTTAATCTTCGAATTTTAAAATTAGGGTTTAGAACCCGTATGAATGTTCTTAATTGAAAATTAGGGCTTTTTGTTCTAGTTGTTATTAGCTGTTGAAATATAGTGGGTTGTGTTCCTTATGAAATTTGCAATCGATTGGTGTATAGCTCGTTAACAGAGGATTCATGGTTGGAAGGGAGTTGTGTTTTTAAATTTTTGTCGAGCTCGCCAGAAATCGGCGAGTTTCTTGAGCATTTTCCGGTCAATTCTGAAATAGGTTATGTGTTTTGATAACTGGAATAAGTTCCTGGTGGTTTGCACTTTAATTCTGGAGTGTTTGGGGGCCTGAGGTGGCTGGGATCGTGTTCTCCGGCCACACTCTGGCAAAGTCGATGGCGGGGCTCGCAAAATTGCAAACAGGCCCCTATAGTTTTATAAACGATACAGTTTGGGCCCCCAGGTTTCCAGAACTTGCAAATTTAGGATTCCTGTTTATAAAATGTTTAAAAATCATATTTCCTATTTATTTTAATTATAAAAATACGATTTTAATTTCTAAAAATTCCAAAAATTATTATTTTAATTCCAAAAAATTTATTTTTAATTCAAAAATAAATCTGAATTAATTAGTAACTAATTTTAGTTAATAACTAATTGATTAGTTAGTCAATTAATTCGAAAATTAATAATTAATTATTAATTGATTTTAATTACTTATTTAATTAGATTTAATTATTTAAAAATGATTTAAAATTTCCGAAAAATAGTTTCGAGTTTTAAAATATTACTTTAAATTGTTTTAAAGGCTCGATAATTATTATAAAATTATTTTGAAGCCAGATGTGGCCAACCGAACCCTGTTTATTGCTTTAAAAATATTTTAAAAATTATATTAAATACCCGAAAGCCTGTTTATGACCCGAGACTTCTTTATAAATGGTATATCATTGATTGTTTGACGAATTACGTGTTATATGTGAATTGTTGTTTGACTATCGAACTATATGTTCGGTATTTACTTATTTATAGTGTAACTTTCAATCCGTTAATCAGATTTGGGTAAAACGAAGGGTAGATAGAAGTGTATATCAAATAGAATCATATGAGTTGAGTAATGATTGATGTTTATGATATGTGAGCAGAAGAGGCAAGGCGTAGGAGAGGGAAACAGATAGCCGAGGAGTAAGACGGTGGTAATTGGAAGTTAGTGAAGTATAAAAAGCTAGTACCAGGAAAGTAATCTGAACTTTCTCGAGATATATTGTTGATGATTGATAATCATGTTCTATATTGCAAGTGCTTTGAAGCACTGAACCTTAAACATTAATTCCAGATGTCGATCTTTGAGACGTAAACCTTATTCTTTCTGAACCATTGATTGTGGCATACCCGAATATGAACCACCGATATACGATACTACTCCACAAATACATACAAACTAAATACCAAACACTGAATCAAATTGCTTACATATTCAAACCATTGTGCCTTATGCTTTGAAAGACCAAATCCTAAAATCATTTACAAACAGTAATTATAGAAATTTACAGAGAAAATTCATATATTTATATAATCTTCTGAAAATCAAACCAGCTTTTGAAGGTATTAGTGATCTCTGTTTTCAAACCTCGAGTAACCAAATCGAAGGGTTTGAGGAGTACTATCGGATTCTAGAACTCATTTACTGCAGAATCAAAGGTTGATTTTATATATTTTTAATTATTTTCGAATTATTTTGATTAGAAATATGAATTTTTGTACGGATGATTGAATGACTGATTTGGAGTTCAATAACATGTTCAAAATTGAGTTTAATCTTCGAATTTAAAATTAGGGTTTATAACCCGTATGAATGTTCTTAATTGAAAATTAGGGCTTTTTGTTCTAGGGGTTATTAGCTATTGAAATATAGCGGGTTGCATTCCTTATGGAATTTGCAATCGAATGGTTTATAGCTCGTTAACAGTGGATTCGTGGTATGAAGGGAGTTATGTTTTTAAATTTTCGTCGAGCTCGCCGGAAACCGGCGAGTTTCTTGAGCATTTTTCCGGTCAATTCTATAATTGATTATGTATTTTGATTACTGGAATAAGTTCCTGGTGGTTTGTACTTTAATTCTGGTGAGTTTGGGGGCCTGAGGTGGCCGAGATCGTGTTTCTAGCGCCCCAAAACCCGGGGTCGGGAGTCTCGGAAGCCACGCCATCTAAACTTACACTACAATATATAATTACTCACACTTCATGACCCCACACTTATCGCACACACTTACAGGTTATTGTCTTGGAAACGAACCATCATAACTAGAGTAATTTTATTACAACCCAAATATCATTAGTCTTACCGGGGAGTGACCTTTAGGTAAGGTTAGTCCGCCGGCCAAATATACGTTTCTTGTTTCTTACCTTACATAAATCATACTTATAAATAAGCCGAACTATAAACAACTGAAAACTAATCCAGCTTATTCTGACTACTATGGACTTATAACCGTCCTATAATATCTCCGGAATGATTCCCGGGTTTTATCTTAAATCCCGACCGATTCTCGGTCTTATATAATACATCATGCTTAAAGCGAAATAAACATGTCACGATATATACTTATCGTACAACATCGCTACATTATGCGAAAATTCAACAACTACGTATCATGGCAAACATGGTATTTAAGCGATGATAGTAAAACAATCCTTTCACAACATAACAGTAAAAATGGAGTTGGGTTTGTAAACTTTCCTGGGTATCTCGAGGTGGAGGATGCTCTAGGTTCCGCTCGGAAATCTATAACCATAAACACATTTCATTTCTTTAGGTTCCGTTCTAATTTACGGAAACTCACACTCATGCGCTACTTATTATGCACCCTCTCAACTCATATTACCCTTAACATTCCTTTAGTTCATACTCACATTATGGTCACTTCATTTTCCTAAGTATCTTGGGTTCATTCTCATTGTCGTCGTCGGCTCCGCTTAAGGATTTTTACGGTTTCTACTCGCGCGGTCTCTGCTCCGACAATTTTTACTTGAAATCTTTATGGAAGTTATGAAACTCAATATGTTACTCACTGTAAAATTTCATGATTTATGAACACTTTTAAGTCAATCCTTTATATTTTCAAAGTTCGTAATTCGTAGCAGTTTTTGTCACGTAAATCACTTTTACTATAACGGTCATAAATTTTGATCCGTAAATCGGAATCAAGAGATTCAAGCGCCTAAACGATCCTTATAACATTTTCTATCCTAAAAAAAGGTTAGTTTTCAAGAATCTACAGTTTACAAGTTCTGTACTTTTTGCAGAAACTTGAAGTTACGGTTTGTTGGTTTTAACGAAGTTACATTTACGATCGGGGTTTCATTTACACCCTAACTATCAACACAACCACCAACAATCATCATATCATCATCAACACACAAAATCCTCTCAAGAACATCATGTTCTTGAGGCAAAAACAACCAACCTTAAATCTACTTAACTTAATCATCAAGATTTCATCAATAAAACTTAGTAAGTTAGGTTTACTACCACGTACCAAATGGATCTTAAAAATGAACTTTAAATAAAGTTGGGCCAAATATTTTTACCTTTCTTGAAAGCTTAAGATGTGTACTTGAGGATGGTGAATTCTTGGAAGTGCCTGATATGATTTTTAGAACCTAAAACTACCATTAAAATCAAGAAACCAAAGAGAGGTTACTATTCACTAGTGAGTTTCTTGAATTTATTCCACCCATCAAACCTTGATAAAAAGAGATGAAAGAATTTTATTACCTTATTTTAGTTGCTAGGAGGCTTGGGAATTAATTGGGTGATTTTAAAAGAGCTTGAACTTGGAGTTTGGAATTTGAATTCCACCCTTTTTGCATTAGGGCCGAATGGACGCTTGTGAGGGGGTATTTATACTACCTTGGTTGCTTCTCTTGGATGCTTTGGATAGGTTGCTTCTTGGAAGGTGACTTGATATCTTGCAACTTGATTTTATTCTTCCTAGTATAGCATTCTGGGTTTATTCTTTGTTGCGAAATCTATGGACATATCTTTGTAGCTTGCTAGCTTACAAGCTTACAAGCTAACTACAAGGTTAGCTTCCTTAGCACACTATTTGCTAGCTAGCTTGGTCATCCTATGGTTAGCTCACTATTTTATGATGTAACCATGGTTACTTCCTTACCATGGTTTAGTTAATGCGTTACGTTTATTTAATCGTTTACGCGTTCGCTCGGTTGCTTAAACGTTCTCCGTAATACTTACTCGTAATTGGTTCGCGATGTAATTCCTTTCGTATTTATTCCTTATATTTTTATTTATCCTACTTGAATATAAATCCATAGGATTTTAATCTCGTAATTATATTGTGATTCCCGTAATCCTCGATAAGTCGTAAATACGGTCGTTTTTCAAAGTTCGTTTTCTTCGAAAACTAATAGCATTTACATACACTCATTTGGTACGTATAATCGTAATATCAATTCCGAAACTCATTTTCTCATGCACTACATAGTGTGGGCTCAAAAGTTTTTCCTGTCTGTCAGGGTTACTATTCATTAAACATTTTACAAGGTCTCAAAAATTCGAGTTATTAGAGTCTTCCCCTCTAACAAGGATTCCGTCCCGGAATCAATTAGAAAATAAGTGGGGATATCTATTTCTCATTGCGTCTTCAAGTTCCCATGTTTATTACTCAACATTTTAATTTCTCCACAAGATCCCAACTAGCTTCACCGTTTTGTTCCTCAGCAGTTGTTCTTTCTGGTCCATTATCCTTACTGGGTGCTCGATGTAGGTCTGGTCCGATTGTAAGTCTACCTGCTCGTACTCTATTACATGTTGTGCATCGGCATGGTACTTTCTCAACATGGACACGTGGAACACGTTGTGTACTTGTTGCAAATTAGGAGGCAAGGCGAGCTCGTCAGCTAGAGGTCCTATTCTCCTCAAAATTGCAAAGGGTCCTATGAATCTGGGACTCGGCTTCCCTTTCTTTCCAAATCTCATCACTCCTTTCCACGAGGATACCTTTAATAGCACAGAATCTCCTACTTCATATTCCCTATCCTTCCTGTTCTGGTTGGCGTACTTCTTTGGTCTGTCCTGGGCTACTACTAGTCTTTTCCTGATGAGTCCTACCATTTCTATGGTTTGCTGGACTAACTCTGGTCCTAATATCTTGTGTTCTCCGACTTAGTCCCAATACAGGGGAGAGCGACATCTTCTCCCGTAGAGAGCTTCATACGGGGGCATTCCTATGCTAGCGTGATAGCTATTGTTGTAAGCAAATTCGATTAGGGGTAAGTTGTCATCCCAATTTCCTTTGAAATCAATGGCACACACTCGTAGCATATCTTCTAGGGTCTGAATAGTCCTTTCGCTTTGTCCATCAGTCTGGGGGTGGTAAGCGGTACTCATGTTTAGTCTGGTGCCTACACATTCCTGGAAGCTTATCCAAAATCGGGAATTAAACCTCGGGTCTCTATCTGACACTATGGCTACAGGAACGTCGTGTCTCGCTACAATTTCCTTCAAGTAAATATCTACCAACTTGTCTATGGTGTATCTTTCGTTGATTGGTAGGAAGTGTGCGGACTTGGTCAGTCTATCAATGATAACCCATATGGCATCGTGATTAGTCTTTGTCCCTGGTAAGCCTGTCAGAAAATCCATGGCTATATGCTCCCATTTCCATTCCAGAATCTCTAGGGGTCGTAATAGTCCACTAGGTCGCTGATGTTCCTCCTTCACTCTCTGGCATGTCAAGCACTTGCTGACCCACTCTGCTACTTCTCTCTTTATGTTAGGCCACCAATAATATTCCTTAAGGTCACGGTACATTTTCGTACTTCCTGGGTGGATTGAATATCTAGAGTTGTGCCCTTCGTTCAGCAGCTCATCCTTTAATTCTTTCACATTCGGAATCCAAATCCGGGATGCATACCTCATGATCCCTTTCTCATCCTTCTCACATCTCACTTCTTCACCAGTCAATGTCCCTATTTCCTCACTCATCTCCTTTTCCTGACATACTCGTATCTTTTCAGTCAGTTCTGGTCCTAGCTTAATCTTAAATAATCCTTCCGTTCCTTTACCGGTCATTCTCACGTCAATTTCTATCTTCTCAAATTCCTTAATCAACTCCTCCGATGTTATTATCATCTTGAGTCTTTCCTTCCTACTAAGGGCGTCAGCCACCACATTGGCTTTACCCGGGTGATAAAAATTTCACAGTCGTAGTCTTTTATCAACTCTAACCATCTCCTCTGTCTCATGTTCAGTTCCTTCTGAGTAAAAATATATTTGAGGTTTTTATGGTCAGTGTAGATCTCGCATTTCTCACCGTATAGGTAGTGTCTCCAAATTTTCAGGGCAAATACTATGGCTGCTAATTCTAGATCATGCGTAGGGTATCTGCTCTCATATTCCTTCAATTGTCGAGAGACATACGCTATAACTTTGTCATGCTGCATTAGTACACATCCTAATCCTTTAAGCGATGCGTCGCTGTATATCACGAACTCTCCCTTTCCATCGGGAAGAGCGAGCACTGGTGCTGACACCAGTCTCCTTTTTAGTTCTTGAAAACTTTCCTCACATTTCTCTGTCCATACAAACTTTTCTGTCTTTCGGGTAAGTCTAGTCAGTGGACTGGCTATCTCAGCAAAGTCTTGTATGAATCTTCGGTAATATCCTGCTAAACCCACAAAACTCCTAACCTCTGTTGGGGTAGTTGGTCTTTCCCAATTGGATACCGCCTCTATCTTGGAAGGGTCAACTGAAACTCCTTTGCTACTCACCACATGTCCTAAAAACTGAACTTCTCTCAACCAAAATTCGCACTTCGAGAACTTGGCATACAATTTCTCATTCCTCAAGATTTCTAAGACTATCCTCAAATGTTCTGCGTGTTCTTGCTCTGTCTTTGAGTAGATCAGAATATCATCTATAAAAACTATCACACATATATCCAGGTACTTTTTGAATACTCTGTTCATCAAATCTATAAAGGCTGCGGGTGCATTAGTTAGTCCAAACGACATAACTAAGAACTCATAGTGTCCATTCCTAGAGCGAAAAGTAGTCTTCGGTATATCTTCCGGTTTGATTTTCAACTGGTGATATCCTGTTCTTAAATCTATTTTGAAAAAATGTACAGCTCCTTTTAGTTGGTCGAATAGGTCATCAATTCTGAGAAGAGGGTACCTATTTTTAATAGTTAACTTATTCAACTCTTGATAGTCTATGCATAATCTCATGCTGTCATTCTTTTTCTTTATGAACAGTACTGGCGCTCCCCATGGTGACACACTGGGCCTTATCATTCCATTATCTAATAATTCTTGCAGTTGAGAAGCTAGATCTTTCATCTCAACTGGAGCTAACCTATATGTGGCCTTGGATACTGGTGTCGTTCCCGGTGCTAACTCTATAGCCACTAAGTAGGCGAAGTTACACCATTGGGATACTTCCTTGAGACCCCGAAAAATGGACAAATTGAGAATCAATTCAATTCCTATGGTCGCCATGGAACTCTATTTCTCGGTCAGGTGGTAATCCTGGTAAGTTTTCTGGAAATACATCCTCGAATTCGTTTACTATAGGTATGTCCTGTATATTAGGGACTTCCTTCTTGGTATCTATCACATAAGCCAAATAGGCCTCGCTACCTTTCCTTAAAAATCTTTTTGCCTGAAGCATTGTCAGAAATTTCTGGTTCTGTCGTTGACCTTTAAACACTACTTCTTTTTCATTCTGCACTCTTATCTTTACTTTCTTCCGTTCATAATTTATTTGCGCTCCGTTACTGGATAACCAATCCATTCCTAAGATTACATCAAATTCTCCTAACGCGAATGGGATTAGGTCGACCTCGAACATTTTCCCTGCTAATTTCAACTTGCACTTAGGGTGTACTTGATTTACAGGGATTATTTCTCTGTTTGCTATTTCCACTCGTAATACCTCACGTAAGGGTATGGCATTAAGTTTTAACTTTTTAGCAAAATCTTGAGATATAAAAGACTTGGTTGCTCCAGAATCAAATAGGACATTTGCATGCTGGGAATTTAACAAAAGGATACCTGCTATCACGTCAGTGTTTCGGACAACATCCTGAACAGTCATGTTGAAGGTCCTAGCAGCTGGGGGTCGGTTGGATGCAGCTTTGCTCATCCCTGAGGCTGGGGGCTTTAACGTTGGGCAATCCTTCTTCATGTGTCCTATATTTCCACATTGGAAACACGTTACAATAGATCAGGTGCAGCTGTTGGCAAGGTGTCCGATTTGGTCACACCGATAACATCTCAGAGGGCCTCTTTTCTGGGTACACACTCCAAGGTGTCTCTCCTTACAGGTTTGACACTCTGGGATTGGGGCACATGGTTGGCTATGAAATGTTGCCCTAGATTGTCCGCCGCCTTGGCCAACGCTCTCACTCGGGGCCTTTCTGAATCTGGGGCCTCGTGCAGGTTGGGACACCGCTCCCCTGACGAACCTGCTCGGAAGGCCCCTATTCCCGGTTCCTATCCCTTGACTTCCTATCTTCCTCTTCCTATTTTCCTTTTCTTTCACAATCTGCTCACTGCCAGCTTCAACAATCGAGGCTTTCTGTACTAAGGTGGCATAGTCTGTTAGCTCTAACACTGCTACTCGGTTCTGTATCCATTATTTCAGACCAAGCTGAAACCTTCGTGCTTTCTTTTCTTCGGTATTCACAAACTCAGGCATAAATCTCGACAACTCAGTGAATTTGGCCTCATATTCTGCCACAGTCATCTTATCATATTTCAACTCCAGAAACCTAATCTCCATTTGGGTTTCCATAAACCTAGGGAAGTACATGTCTAAGAACAGTCGGGTAAATCTATCATATGGAATCACAGCATCAGTTTCTAGGTTTTGTTTGGACTCCCACCAATAGTTAGCTTCTCCTTTCAGCATGTAAGAAGCAAAAATGGTCTTATGTCATTCCTCAACACCTAGTATCTCGAAGGATTTTTCTATTTCTTTGAGCCAGGATTGTACTTCAATGGGGTCGGCAGATCCTAGAAACTCTGGGGGTTTGAGAGATTTGAAGGCTCTAAAGGCAGTAGCTGTAGTCTGATGGGCAGCATGGGGCTATGGTGGAATAGGCTGTTGGTTCATATTTGCTCTTAGCAGTTCCATAAATTCATTCATGGGGTTCCCTCCCTGATGGGTATCCTCATCCTCTTCTTCTATATATTCTTCCTCATCATATTCATTATAGTCTAGGTCTTCTTCACTTTCCTCATTTACTACTGGGTCACCTCGTTGTTGGTTAACAGATTCTGCGGGATGTGCCCTGGTTCCTCTTCTACGGGGTGGCATTGTTCTGATAATGAAAAATGGTCAACATAATCATAATTATAACAGTTGGATTATTTTATTTATATGTAAGCATGTCATTTATTATCTAACAGGTCTTATAAAGTGCAATAATATAGACATCATTTCTTAATAAATACTTAGATTAATAAGATCTCCCATTTATATCTTGGGGATGAAACAACAAGCCGAGTTCATACATGCCTGATTACAATCTATCACTACTAGTTCCGAATACTGAAATGAAAATAAATAAGCCGTGTACCCTGAAGGGCTAGTAACGCTATCTACTACTAGCTATCCTATCAAAATTGGTGACAAGTCACCCAGCTTTCTTCAAGGTCTACATCTAGTCACTAGTCTCTCAGTCACTATCACTGCGAGTGAGGTCATCACCCTCCTCATCGCTCCTGCAATCATCAGCTCTGCATCAACTACCGGGATGTATCCTCCCACTGATGTCATCCTCATCTGAACTCTGGTACGGAGCTCGATCCCATCGATATCCCTGCGGGCTATGGCTGGGGAAGCAGCTCAGAAATCTCCTGGGTATCCTAGTCGGGTGGCTCTCTCAGCTATCAGTGCCTGGCATAACTCCGCAATGCGAGCAGATGCCGCAGTGATCTCAGCGTTAAGCTGACCCACTATCCAGTCGTGTATGGCTACATGCATGGTCGCCGGTGGTGGTAGAGGTGAATCTGGGTCACTAGAGGATATGTTATGGACCTTATGGAACTGTGCGCGTATCGCCTCCTCATCATCATCATCAGTATAGGACATAGGGCTCTGGATCCCTGGTGGTGGTGTAGAAGAGTGAATAACCTGGTGAGGGTACATCTCTACATCTCTCCATACTACGCCATTAGCTACGGGGATAGGAAGTTCAGTCTCCTCCTCTAGGATATCCTCAGTAGGGTCATTGTCTGAATCATCAATGGGTGGGCTCTCTGGCTCGGGAATAAGGTCACGCTCAGGAATCATGACATCATCAATAGGATCAACCTCCCTCCTAGGCTCCACTGGTACCTGAAACAATAGGCAAGGTGTTACTAACTTGGAGTTGAAATTCCCTTGAGGGTAAAACAGTCAAGACTACCCGTGTAGCCCGACGACGAACTCGACTTGAGCTCTAATTGATTATTTTATTATTCTTATGTCTACGTATTTTATATCCTATCGTTTCCAAGATTTGATAACCTAAGGCTCTGATACCATTTATGTGGCGCCCCAAAACCCGGGGTCAGGAGTCTCAGAAGCCATGACATCTAAACTCACACAACTCACACTACAATATATAATTACTCACACTTCACGACCTCACACTTATCACACACACTTACAGGTTATTGTCTTGGAAACGAACCATCATAACTAGAGTAATTTTATTACAACCCAAATATCAATAGTCTTACCGGGGAGTGACCTTTAGGTAAGGTTAGTCCGCCGGCCAAATATACGTTTCTTGTTTATTACCTTACATAAATCATACTTATAAATAAGCCGAACTATAAACAACTGAAAACTAATCCAGCTTATTCTGACTACATGTGGTACGTCACCAAACAATCTACGGAACAGCTGGCCATTTCCTACCCGTTTCCTGGCTGTGGTTCTCATGGCAGGCATCTTGATTCACTGTTGTGTTGTGTCAATTTAAGAAAACAAGTGTGAGCTATAATGCCCAGCATAATAATGTACAGTATGGAAATGACTGTATGATAACATCATATATGATATTTATGTCATCTCTCATAATGTGTTCTACGCTGTTGAAAGCTAGATCCACATGAGGTGTGTAATGCATAGCTAAAAAAATGCCAGTCACTATCTGAATGACTAAACAAATACCAGCTAACGGACCGAACCCCGCCCAATAATTAAGATTGCTCGGGGTTGGATAATTTATCAAATGTTGATTAAGTATGGAGAATATAGGTTGTTTAAGAAGAGAGAATCGTTGGTTCCTTATAGTCATTTCATTCTCTTTTCTATTGTGTATCCTGACAACTCTTAAAGTAAAGAAAGCACACCGCTTGCCTATTCCGCCTAAGCGGCCCGGTGCACTTTTCCTTATTTGAAAATAGTTTTCCTTGGTGATACACACCTGTTTATGAAAACAATTCATTAAGGGGGTGTTAATAACCTGCGAATACCATAATAGTAATCCCAACACCTAGGCTTGGGTTAGCGTATTGCATTTCAATTCCAATTGGAAGAAATAGGACATTCACTGGAGCCACCGCATACGATGATCAGTCGTACTACGGAAATAGTAACCTTGTCTACTAGTAGAAGGACGAAACCGTCATCTCTCGGGTATCACCCTTGCCGCATACGGGCTATGTGTCCTCATTTCGGGTATACACACACTTTGCAGGTCCATAGGTACATATTGTACCGTCTCCTACAGTAGCAGTAGCCTATCCAATACACGAAGTACTTGGATTCTACCCCTCCCTTGTCCTTTAGGAAATCCTATCATGTCTCGAGAACTCGAACCACATCGAAGTTCCTCCAAGCATTTTGCTTGTTGATAGGCATAACTTTACTGTATATATATGTATATATGTACTTCCGAAAGTTTCAGAGGAAGTACTAAGGATATGAGTTGACCGTTGTCAACAGATAATCAATAAGGGGGGAAATTTTCTCCTTGAAACTATATTCAAAATATTAATAAGTCGGGATAATATTCACCGACGATCTGAAATTATTCGAATGATACTCCTAAATCAGAAAGTATGTTTTATATCAGGATCTATGATTTTTAAATCAATAATAAACCCTTTAATAAATAATAATTAATTAAATAATAGTCTGTAAATAATTAAATGATAATTGATATTAATCATACCTCGAATAACTTTACTCTCTAAAAGATTTATTTAAAATAATATTCCTCAACTAGTTTGTGTCTACATAATTAATAATCTATAATGATTAATCGGGTTTGAAATAAATAAACGTTGGAGTATACTACTCCCATAATAAAGGAATACGTATATAATATTTATTATCCGAATAATAAAATATAGTTGAGAGAATAAGATCGTTGGAAAATCATTTTAATAAATGTTCGAGGTGTTTTAATGCTTCGTAAATGGACGATGAGTCCCTTTAAAATGTACTACTATGGACTTATAACCATCCTATAATATCTCCGGAATGATTCCCGGGTTTTATCTTAAATCCCGACCGATTCTCGGTCTTATATAATACGTCATGCTTAAAGCGAAATAAACATTTCACGATATATACTTATCGTACAACATCGCTACATTATGCGAAAATTCAACAACAACATATCATGGAAAACATGGTATTTAAGAGATGATAGTAAAACAATCCTTTCACAACACAACAGTAAAAATGGAGTTGGGTTTGTAAACTTGTCTGGGTATCTCGAGGCGGAGGATGCTCTAGGTTCCGCTCGGAAATCTATATCCATAAACACATTTCATTTCGTTAGGTTCCGTTCTAATTTACGGCAACTCGCACTCATGCGCTACTTATTATGCACCCTCTCAACTCATACTACCCTTAACATTCCTTTAGTTCATATTCACATTATGGTCACTTCATTTTCCTAAGTATCTTGGGTTCATTCTCATTATCGTCGTCGGCTCCGCTTAAGGATTCTTACGGTTTCTACTCGCGCGGTCTCGGCTCCGATATTTTTATAATACTGAGAGCTCATTCTTTTTACTTCAAATTTTTATAGTAGTTAGTAAACTCAATATTTTAATCTCTATAAAAATTTCATGATTTATGAACACTTTTAAGTCTATCCTTTATATTTTCAAAGTTCGTAATTCGTAGCAGTTTTTTGTCGCGTAAATCACTTTTACTAAAACGGTCATAACTTTTGATCCGTAAATCGGAATCAAGCTATTAAAGCGCCTAAACGATCCTTATAACATTGTCTATCCTAAAAAAAGGTTATTTTTCAATAATCTGCAGTTTACAACTTCGGGAATTTCTGCAGAAACTTAAAGTTACGGTTTGTTGGTTTTAACGAAGTTACGTTTACGATCGGGGTTTCGTTTACGCCCTAACTATCAACACAACCACCAACAATCATCATATCATCATCAACACACAAACTCCTCTCAAGAGCATCATGTTCTTGAGGCAACAACAACCAACCTTAAATCTACTAAACTTAATCATCAAGATTTCATCAATAACACTTAGTAAGCTAGGTTTACTACCACATACCAAATGGATCTTAAAAATAAATCTTAAATAAAGTTGGGCAAAAGATTTTTACCTTTCTTAAAATCTTGAGATGTGTTATTGAGGATGGTGGAGGCTTGGAAGTGCTTGGTATGAGTTTTAGAACCTAAAACCACCATTGAAATCAAGAAACCAAAGAGAGGTTACTATTCACACTATTCACTAGTGAGTTTCTTGAATTTATTCCACCCATCAAACCTTGATAAAAAGAGATGAAAGAATTTTCTTACCTTAGTTTAGTTGCTAAGAGGCTTGGGAATTAATTGGGTGATTGTACAAGAGCTTGAACTTGGAGTTTGGAATTTGAATTCCACCCTTTTTACATTAGGGCCGAATGGATGCTTGTGAGGAGGTATTTATACTACCTTGGTTGCTTCTCTTGGATGCTTTGGATAGGTTGCTTATTGGAAGGTGACTTGATATCTTGCAAATTGATTTTATTCTTCCTAGTATAGCATTCTAGGTTTATTCTTTGTTTCCAAATCCATGGACATATCTTTGTAGCTTGCTAGCTTACAAGCTAACTACAAGGTTAGCTTCCTTAGCACACTATTTGCTAGCTAGCTTGGTCATCCTATGGTTAGCTCACTATTTGGTGAAGTAACCATGGTTACTTCCTTACCATGGTTACTTCCTTACCATGGTTTAGTTAGTGCATTACATTTATTTAATCGTTTACGCGTTCGCTGGGTTACTTAAATGTTCTTCGTAATACTTACTCGTAATTGGTTCGCGATGTAATTCCATTTGTAATTATTCCTTATATTTTTATTTATCTTACTTGAATATAAATCTGTAGGATTTTAATCTCGTAATTATATTGTAATTCCCATAATCCTCGATAAGTCGTAAATACGGTCGTTTTTCAAAGTTCGTTTTCTTCGAAAACTAATAGTGTTTACATACACTCATTTGGTACGTATAATCGTAATATCAATTCTGAAACTCATTTACTCATGCACTACATAATGTGGGCTCAAAAGTGTTTCCCGTCTGTCAGGGTTACTATTCATTAAACATTTTACAAGGTCCCAAAAATTCGAGTTATTACAGTGTTCTCCAGCCACACTCCGGCGAAGTCGACGGCGGGGCTGGTAAAATTGCAAACAGGCCCCTGTAGTTTAAAAAACGATACAGTTTGGTCCCTCAAGTTTCCAGAACTTGCAAATTTAGGATTTCTGTTTATAAAATATTTAAAAATCATATTTCCTATTTATTTTAGTTATAAAAATCCATTTTTAATTTCTGAAAATTCTAAAAATTATTATTTTAATTCCAAAAAAATATTTTTAATTCAAAAATAAATCTGAATTAATTAGTAAATAATTTTAGTTAATAACTAATTGATGAATTAGTCAATTAATTCCAAAATTAATTGATTAATTGATTTATTTAATTATTAATAGATTTTAATTACTTATTTAATTAGATTTAATTATTTAAGAATGATTTAAAAATTTTGAAAAATAGTTTCGAGCTTTAAAATATTACTTTAAATTGTTTTCAAGGCTCGATAATTATTAGAAAATTATTTTGAAGCTAGATGTGGCCAACCAAACTCTGTTTATTGCTTTAAAAATTGATCCAACGACCGTTTTAATTTCAAAAAATGTTTGAAAAATTATATTAAATACCCGAACGCCTGTTTATGACCCGAGACTTCTTTATAAATGTTAGAGAAAATTGCACTTTGCACCCTCTTATTTTGTTTCAAAAACAAATGTGTATCAATAGTATTGGAAACTCAATTTCCACCCCTCAACTTCAACCCGCCAATTCAGAAAGCACCCCTTCGACTGTTATTATTAAAAAAGTAAGGGGTAGAATGGGAATTTCAGTAAAATATTAACTAAACTAATTTTTTTATTTTTCAGATTATATTAAAAATTGAATTTATTATTATAGCTATAAAATAATATCTTTAAATTTTTTGAATAATATTATATAGTTGACTTTTGAATTTTAGTAATATTATTAATGCCAAAAATTATATAATTCTACCAAAATTAAATTCAAAATAATTTTTTTATATATATTTTTAATATATTTAATTTAATGTAATTATTTCATTTTAAAGTCTTTGTCGTCATTATGATTTTAAAGTGCATTTAATAAAAATATTCTGATCAATATTAATATTTAATATACAAGAAATCATTTTTATAAATATTTTAACTTATTTTTAAAATTCTAACTAAAATTTATTTACAATTTAAAATAAAGTTCCCTTTTTACCCCTTAGTATTTTAATTATAATCTGCAAAAGGGTGCATACTGAATTAGTAAGTTGAAGTTGAGGGGCGCAAGATTATATTTTCGAAAGTTCTGGCACAAAATTGTTTTTTCAACTTTGTTTAAGGGTGCAAAGTGCAATTTTTTCTAAATAGTATATCATTGATTGTTTGACGTGTTATGTGTTATATGTGACTTGTTGTTTGACTATCGATCTATATGTTTGGTATTTACTTGTTTATAGCGTAACTTTCAATCCGTTAATCGGATTTGGGTAAAACGAAGGGTAGATAGAAGTATATATCGAATAGAATCATATGGGTTGAGTAATGATAGAGTTTATGATATGTGAGCAGAAGAGACAAGGCGTAGAAAAGGGAAACAGATAGTCGAGGAGTAAGACGGTGGTAATTGGAAGTTAGTGAAGTATAGCAAGCTAGTACCACGCAAGTAATCTGAACTTTCTCGAGATATATTGTTGATGATTGATAATCCTGTTCTATATTGCAAGTGCTTTTAAGCACTGAACCTTAAACCTTAATTCCAGTTGTCGATCTTTGATCAGTAAACCTTATTCTTTCTGAACCATTGATTGTGGCATACCCGAATACGAACCACCGATATATGATACTACTCCACAAATACATACAAACTAAATACAAAACACTGAATCAAATTGCTTACATATTCAAACCATTGTACCTTATGCTTTGAAAGACCAAATCCTTGTAACCTTGAAACGTTGATTCCTTTGTTATCCAATTATTTCATTACCTAACAGCTATTCTTTGAAATTGACATATTAATCCTTTGTGAAGATGGCAACCATTTCATTATTGAATATCCAATGTTGCTTATGATTTTGTTGATTGCTTTACAATATTTATTCTGTTATTATGTTAGAATTGGATTGTTTTATAAAAATTGTGGACTAGATTAATGGTCAGACCAGATTGGTGATCAAGTTAGGCCAATGTGTGGCATGGATCCAGTAATTAGAGCAGAGTTGTGTGCCTTGCTCGGGGTTAGTGCGTGACTGATCAGCAAGCTAACCTTGTTTTTTTTAAAATAAAAATATAATATCCAATTCTAAAACAATAATCATTATTCCCTTGGTACTTTAATCCTTTTCACTTGATGATCATTATTCTCAGTCTTGTCATTGTGACTTTCTGAGCTAGTTAGCTCATTTGTGCGATATTGTTTATGTTATTTTCCAGTTAAGAAGGAACCAGTTGGTAGCGAAGATCCCCAATCCAGTGTGAGAGCTAGGGGCCCAGGTTTATCGAGTTAAGCTAGCTGGCTTCTTTTAAGATAGTTTAAGTTTGTAAAAGTTTGTAATAATGTTTAATATTTAGATCTGAGTTTGAATAGTTGGGATTTGGACATTTGTAATATAAAGTGTGTGTGTGTGGCTTGTGTACATACTTTAAACTGTTGCGATCCGTGGTAGTTGATAAGTAGTGTCACTGCATATTATTATTGTCTTTACTATTGTTATAAGCAGTTATAAATAAGGTGTGTGCGTGTGGATCCCAAACTTCTGACCCGGGTTTGGAGGGCGCCACATAGAGTTTATGACATGTCTGTGAAGGATGCTATTATGGACACTGATATTGTGGCAGGTACGCTTATAGTAAATTATTTATGTCCTAAAGTGCTAGTAGATTCGGGAGCAACTCGATCATTTATTTCTCAAGATTTTGTTGATAAGTTGAATTGTTCAGTTGAATTGTTAACTGAGATTATGACGGTAGAATTAGCAAATCAAGAGCGTATACCTGTTAATCAAGTGTGTAAGGACTGTGATTTTGAGATTTCTAGTAATAAGTTTAGTGCTGATTTGATACCATTTAAGTTAGCAGAGTTTGACGTTATTTTAGGAATGAACTGGCTATCTAAGCACGATGCTCAGATAGACTATCGTAATAAGAAGGTAATCTTAAAGATGCCAGACAAGAAAGTAGTGACGTTTAGAGGTCAAAAGCAAGCAAAGAAGTTCTTAAAGATGATTTAAGCTAAGAAGTTACTACGACAAGGATGTGAACATTTCATTGCTTATGTGATAGATGGAAATCAGGAGCCAACAAAACTGGAAGACATTCCAGTAGTAAATGAATTTCCAGACGTGATTTGCAGACGAGTTACAAGGACTTCCTCCAGATAGATAAATTGAGTTTGCGATCAACTTAGCACCTGGAACGGAACCAGTATCTAAGGCCCCGTACAGAATGGCGCCAGTTGAAATGAAGGAACTAGCAAAGAGAAAGGAGTGATTAGGCCCAGTGTATCCCCATGGGGTATACCGGTATTATTTGTTAAGAAGAAAGACGAAAGCATGAGGTTGTGCATCGACTATCGAGAACTCAATAAGCTTACTATCAAGACTAAGTATCCATTACCTCGAATCCACGATTTGTTTGATCAACTGAATTGATCCAAGAATTTCTCTAAGATTGATCTGAGATTTGGATATCACCAACTAAAGATTAAACTTGAGGACGTACCAAAGACATCTTTCAGAACAAGGTATTGTCATTATGAATTTTTAGTGATGTGTTTTGGATTGACCAATGCCCCGACATCATTTATGGACAAAATTTTCGAGGACTATTTGGACAAGTTTGTAATTGTGTTTATCGATGATATTTTGATTTACTCGAAATCAATGGAAGACCATGCAGAGCATTTGAGGATATCTTTAGAAATTTTGAAAAAGGAGAAATTGTATGCCAAGTTTTGAAAGTGTGAGTTTTAGTTACAGGAAGTTCAATTTTTAGGTCATGTAGTAAGTAATGAAGGGATCAAAGTGGACCCAACAAAGATTGAAGCTGTAATGAATTGGGAAAGGCCAAAAACACGAATAGAAGTGAGAAGTTTCTTAGGATTGGCAGGATATTATCGAAGATTTGTTCAATATTTCTCAAAGATTGCGACCCTTTGATGAAGCTTACAAGGAAAAATGAAAAGTTTAATGGAACGAGAAGTGTGAAAAAAGTTTTCAAGAATTGAAGAAGAGATTGATCATGACACCTGTTTTGTCATTTCCAGATGATCAAGGAAATTTCTGTTAAGTGGCATTTATATCCACTTCAAAAGCTTCGTAAAGTCTCAAATTGGTGTTTTGTGCTCAAGTTGTTTGTGTATTTAATGTATTTTTGTAGTGTTTTGTATTTAAGGGCATAATTAGGAAGAAGGGCTGGATCTTGCATACTTTATTCTTGGAAAAGTGTTAGGATGGAGCCTCGGTCAAATGCGCAAAAGAAACCAGCAATTGAAGGCAAGAAAATAAGAAACAAGAAGTTTTTACTAGAAGCTCAGCGTGGCTGCGCTACACTTGGGAGCGGCCGCGCCATACTCAGAGCAGTCGCGCCGTATCCCAGGGCGGTCGCGCTAGGTCATTTTCTAGAATCCTGATTTAAGTAGAATAATGATATGCTGGACTTCTGGATTGATTTGGGCTGCTATATAAAGACTCTTTAAAGACGTTTTTCATAACAGAGACTAAGGAGAAGACAAGGAGAAGACCTAATAGCACAATTTCAACGAAGGAGAACAAGAGCTTATTTTACTTCTGATTTATTGCTTAAGTTGTAATCTTGGATGCTCGTTTTCTTTATTTTTGAACCTATTACTCTTGTTAACGTACTTTGTGATTTTATTCAGTTTATAAAGACCTTGTTTATTATCATGCTTTCATTGAAACCCATGATGATGATGAGTTCGATTATGAACTAATAGTTATCGTGGGGTTCTAATGGATTTACTTATTGTAAGTCATATGTCATAGCCTATTTGTATATTCGAGGATTCAACTCAACTCAAATAAGAATGTAATAAGTAAATAGTGGATCTACCGTCAAAAGAGATCTCACAGAGTAATATCTGTCAAAGGATTCAGAGACAAGGTTCATCTACAGACTTGAGGAATTAATTCACTGGAAGAAGTTCAAGAAATTGATCATGCCTCAGTGATATAAATCAAGAGTGTGGATTTAATCAAGTGACAGAGATCTCGTCAGGGTATCATTAATTACAAGGATTTAATCTGAAGAAAATCAGAGTATCAAAGTTAAGACATGAAGAAACGTCACAGAAGTTAGTCACTCATGAACCAGACAGTACATCGAGTGTCAACGTTGAAGTGGTGGAATTGATTCATAATTTTCAGTGATTTTCAGAAGATTTACAGAAGAATGGATGCTGCTCAAGATTAGTATTAATTCTCTATTAATTAATTAAGTCATATAATTTAATTAAGAAAATAAATTATATCTGCAAAGATTAATTTATTGATTAATTGAATTAATTGATTAATTAATTCAGAATTAATATTAAGGTTTTTCAGAATTTTAATTGATTTAAAATCTGTTATTAATTCAACAAAACAACTGATTGTATTAGTATGACAATCGGTATGACAATCAATAGTCATACCGAAAGTCATGCTAATTCAGTTGATTGTCTTATCAGAATTATTATTAGATTAAAATCTGTTATTTATTCAGTAAGACAATCTGGTTTGAACTAATATGACAATCGGTATGACAATCAATAGTCATACTGAAAGTCATTGTAGTTCAATCAGATTGTCTTGCTAGTTCAATCCATTGTCCTACCGAAAGTCTTGCCAGCTGTAGGATTGTCATTCCAGTACAATTCAATTCTGTTGAATGAATTAAAAAGACAGAGAAGCAGCAGAAAGAAATTATCATCCAATCCAATACACAAGTCAAAAAAAAAGAACACAGCAGCCGCAACAAATATTTCATTTTCATCTGCTTTATTCAAGATCAATTTCTAGATTGTAAAGTTAAATCCAATCAACTAGAAATCTTTATCTTGTTCTTGTGTAACAATCTAGCGGATCAAAATCCCTAGAACTTAATCTCAAATTGCGTTTAGCATTTGAATCTTTTTATTACAAAAATAGAAAAAGTTCATGTCGAATTTATTCTAGATTTGTGATAATTAATTTGAGATTAATTCCTTGTAATCAATACAGTTATTGTAACACCTTTCAAGTTTAATAATATTTTTATTTAACTTGAATTTTTTTTCACATTTTTTATTCCGCATTTAATTCGATTATTCGGTACTGTTTGTATTCAACCCCCCCTTCTACAAACACATTGGGACCTAACAATTGGTATCAGAGCCTTCTGATTAACGAACAAATCAAGATCCTAGACTTTTGTGATTTTTCAACTCCTTGAATTTTTATTCATTCAAAAATTCATAATGACTTCACAAAAAGTTGGAACCGTTAAAATTCCACAATTTGATAAAGAGAATTATATTATGTGGAAGAAGAAGATACTCTTATTTTTACAAGTGGCAAATCCCAAATATTCAAACTTGTTAAAGAAGGGGATAAGAACTCCGATGGTTATTGAACCGGAGGTGATAGTAGATGATGTTGTGATCACCAAAGCCAGAACCTATCCTAAAGATCCTAAGGATTTTTCTCCTGCTGAAAAAGATGAAGCCTCCTTGGATGCCAGCCTTCAGTTAATTTTAATTGATTCCCTTGATCCCTTGATGAACAGACATGTGATGAACTGTAAAAATTCCAAACACATGTGGGAAACTATTGAGGAGATCAATGAAGGCACAGAGGAAGTTAGGGAGAACAAGTTGGAGATCCTAACCTCTGAGTATGAACATTTCAAATCAAATCCAGGAGAAGGAATTACTGAAGTGTTTGAGAGGTACAATGCGTTGATCAACAACCTGAACATCAATGGAAAATTTTATTCAATCAGGGAGGTCAACAAAAAGTTCCTTTTAACACTGCCAACTCATCTTGAACATAGAATCACTGCCATTAGAGAAGCTAGAGATCTGAGTGAGATTTCTTTGGACAGGCTCTATGGAGTGTTAAAAACCTATGAGTTGGAGCAGATTCAAGAGAAGGAAGTCTACGGGAAGGATAGAATGGTCAGCACATCTACTGCACTTGTAGCTGAAGGTCAACAACAACAACAATCTCAACAATTGGAGAGAATGGTACAGTGTTCCAAGGCTGAGGAAAATATGTTAGTAGCAGAATATGATCCTCCTACTACAAATCAATCAAGTGATGATTTTTATTCCTTGGAAGAGCTGGAGCAATTGGAAGACGAGTCAATGGCCCAAATTGTCAAGAGATTCTCCCATGTCAGATTCAAGAGGAATCCCAAGCTTAAGTACAAGTCCAACTACAACAAATTCCAGAAAGGTGGATCTTCATCCTCTAACACCAGCAGTGGTGGATACAAAACAGGGATGGTTGATCGGAGCACCATTAGATGCTATAACTGCAATGAGTTGGGACACTTTGCCACAGAATGTAGGAAGCCAAAGCAAGTAAGAAAGAACTCTGAAAGGGCTTATCTGGCAAAGGGAAGAAGCTGGGATGATACTGACAGTGAAGATGAAGATGAAGGAAATCTTGCTCTTATGGCTATTGATGGAAAAGCTTCATCGTCAAGAATAGAGGTAAAACTTTCTGATGCTGAAATGGTTTATCATCTAAGAGGTAACTTAGATTGTGCACGTCGTGATAATGAACTGTTAAGTTTACAGATCACAGACCTTGAGAAAGAGGTCAATGAATTAAGACTTGTGCACATTAATCAAGAAAAATTAAAAGAACAAGTATCTTTTCTAGAGAATAGAGTTGACTGTTATAGAAAACTCGAAACTATTCTCAAAGACAAGATCACCGGTCTTGAGACTAAGGTTAGAGCCTACTTCAATTCTTGTTCGAAGGCTAAAGAGTTCTACAGTAAGCAATCTGTTAATCAAACATCTGGAATAGGTTATGATTACAATGTTGCTATTGGAGAATTAGGCATAAACTCCCCTCCTCGTGTATGTGCTAAAGGGAGGGAAGTACCACATGTGCTTAAGGGTGTTGATGAACCCCTCTATAAAACCATCAATTGCTGAACCATTTGATGCGACCTCTTCTGTTATTCAAGAAGAAATGCGTGCTGAAGATCTTGCTAATGAGAAGGTTGTTTCCAAGTCGAGTGTGTCGAAAGTTCCAGTCAAAGTTGTGAAAGCAACTGAGACTAACTCAGACACACATGAGTTGGAAAACAAAAATGCCATGACTACCATGCATAAATTGCCTGCTGTTAATCACTCTCATAAAGCATGTAGTGTTTCTAATTGTATGTCTTGTGCTTTTAAAATGATGTATGCTTATTTTAATGGTAAGCATGTTTCTAATGATAAGACTACTCCTCGTCAGCATGTGAATAACAAGAAGCATGAGAGGTCTAAGACTGCCAGTCCTTCTAAGGCTAGAAAGGAGACATTTGTGCCTAAGCTTAAACAAAAATTTGTTAAGGTTGTTTACAAGGTCAAATGTTCAGTCATTGAGGATGTTGAGACCATTAAAATTAAAAATGTTGTTTTGCTTGACAAAGGACAATTCTACAAGTATGCCGGGCGCAACCAAGTTTGGGTTCCGAAGAAGGTCTAATCCATTTGTAGTGCAGGGAATTAAACAGGTGTAACCGGTAGTGTGGATTCTTGACAGTGGATCATCAAGACATATGACCGGAGATAGAGCCCTGCTATCAAATGTGGATTGAGAAAACTGGCCCCCTGGTTACCTTTGGAGATAACAGCAAAGGTTTATCCGAGGGATATGGCTGTTTGCAAGCTGGTAATGTTATCATTGAACTTGTAAATAGTTTCTATATTTTTGCTATATTTATATAAGTTTTTATTTGTATTTTCTGTAATTGTAAATATTGTATGATATATGAAATTGTATGTTGATATCTTGTTGATAGATATTTGGTATTTAATTCATTGATATTTGTTTTTATTATTATTATTTGTATTGTATTATTTTTTATTTTTATTTTATTTTAAATCTTATGCAACATAACAATTAGTATCTAAAGTACTTGACAAGTATCGGTCAATGATATGTTGTTAACATTATGTTGCAGATATTTGTAAGCTTTTGACATGAATGAGAATTACTTAGACTTTACCCTAAGTGATCAATGTTTTATCAAAAACTCATTCATATTAAAAAAAAAATCAAACTTCTTTCTACATTAGTGATTTCTTATTTCATGTAAAATCCTTTGAAATCACTATTGTACATCATTACTCTCAAAAGATTAAATGTATAATTTTCATTCATTATAAATCTTAAATACATTTTATCTCTATAGTGCCATATATTCTGTGTTACAGGTTCAGTCTCCAATGACTTTCTTTCAGTGACAGTCATGAGGTTGAAAACCCACAACGTCTATCCCAGACTGTAAAGACAAACACAAAAACAGAACCAACCAACACTCTCTTACCACTAAATGTAGTATGAATAAGTGTGAGGGAGATAGTGCCTTAGTGCACCACATAAGGAAGGTTCTGTAGTCAACCCAGTAGCTCTGTCTCCTACAAAGATGAGTAGTATTTAAACCGAGACAACTGCTAACCGCAATACATCTTCTCAAAAAGATGTAATGGTTGAAAAGGCACAAAAATAGTTACTAGATTCATTCTCTCAACAGGGTGTGTCTATTGAAATTTGCCTATCGGCCAAGGTATCCTATGTAGTGTCACCACCTCAAATATAAAAAATTCTTAATGCACAAGGAAAGATTACACACACAAAGGATGGGTTGACGGAAACAAGAGTTTCGACCATTTTAAGGTCATATTCGATTGTTCAAGGTTCGTTAATGGACCAATTGCCTTTACAGGTGCTAGGAGAGGATACTGATCCAAAAGCCATATGTCAGTGGTCAGTGTCTACCTCCCCAGGCTTAAATCCCCTGGATGCATCTGCAGATAGTGGATCTGACATAGGTGCAGATCGGCAACTTGTTGACAATGATTCAGATATTACCTGATGAGTCACAAGGAAATGTCTTCACAGACATTAGAAGGGAACTTTGATCTTTATGCTAAATTCGTTGGATCATTGTTTACCTTCCCAGAATTCAAATCTGGAACCCTAAAAGGGAAACTAGCAACTTGTAGATTATGACTCAGATTCATCTGACGAGTTTAACAAGGATGGGGATTTGTGAACTCCCATTGCACCACATGTGACCTCCTTAAGGATGGCTAAGATGATTTTCCTTGCAGGTACAGCTGGATTATGGAGCTATGAGAGAAGAGTGATATACTTGTGAGAATGAGTGTAAACACGAGTGGAGAGAAGAGCGAAACACATGTGACGTACACTAAACAGAATCACACACTCACAGTGAGGAAGAAAGAGAAACTACTTGTTATTTCTTTTCCAACCAAGTGAAATATGAGAACTTCTTCAGACGACGGCATACATTCCTTCACTAAGGGGGAGATAAAAGCTTAAGTAATAGTTTGGAGGATTCCTCAACTAAAGGGGAGAAATAGCAGGGAGTAAGAAAAAGATCCTACATATGTACACTACACCACACCATTGTTGTTTGTAACTATGGATCCTATTGTACGGGAGAGGTGGTAAAAGAAGCTGTTTTCAAAAGGGGAGTACCATTGGTTTTTATCTGCGGATCCTATTGTACGGGAGAGGTGGTAAACGAAGGTGATCTTCTTTAATCAGTTGATTCTCATAGGGGGAGAAGCAAGAGAGATATGGGCTTCTCAATAGGAAATGTGGTTGTACAAATGAAGATGGAACTACTTGAAGATATGTTCAGTCTAGAGGAACATCTACTTGGAATCTGGAAAATGTTAAATCTAGTCCAGAACTTTTCTACTATTTACTTTGTATTTCTTTTTATATCTTTTTCTTATTTGTTAGTTGAGTTATCCTCTAGGTATTTGTGTGTTATTGTCTAACAAACAAATAGGGGGAGATTGTAAGTCATATGTCATAGCCTATTTGTATATTCGAGGATTCAACTCAACTCAAATAAGAATGTAATAAGTAAATAGTGGATCTACCGTCAAAAGAGATCTCACAGAGTAATATATGTCAAAGGATTCAGAGACAAGGTTCATCTACAGACTTGAGGAATTAATTCACTGGAAGAAGTTCAAGAAATTGATCATGCCTCAGTGATATAAATCAAGAGTGTGGATTTAATCAAGTGACAGAGATCTCGTCAGGGTATCATTAATTACAAGGATTTAATCTAAAGAAAATCAGAGTATCAAAGTTAAGACATGAAGAAACGTCACGGAAGTTAGTCACTCATGAACCAGACAGTACATCGAGTGTCAACGTTGAAGTGGTGGAATTGATTCATAATTTTCAGTGATTTTCAGAAGATTTACAGAAGAATGGATGCTGCTCAAGATTAGTATTAATTCTCTATTAATTAATTAAGTCATATAATTTAATTAAGAAAATAAATTATATCTGCAAAGATTAATTTATTGATTAATTGAATTAATTGATTAATTAATTCAGAATTAATATTAAGGTTTTTCAGAATTTTAATTGATTTAAAATCTGTTATTAATTCAACAAAACAACTGATTGTATTAGTATGACAATCGGTATGACAATCAATAGTCATACCGAAAGTCATGCTAATTCAGTTGATTGTCTTATCAGAATTATTAGTAGATTAAAATCTGTTATTTATTCAGTAAGACAATCTGGTTTGAACTAATATGATAATCGGTATGACAATCAATAGTCATACCGAAAGTCATTGTAGTTCAATCAGATTGTCTTGCTAGTTCAATCCATTGTCCTACCGAAAGTCTTGCCAGCTGTAGGATTGTCATTCCAGTGCAATTCAATTCTGTTGAATGAATTAAAAAGACAGAGAAGCAGCAGAAAGAAATTATCATCCAATCCAATACACAAGTCAAAAAAAAAGAACATAGCAGCCGCAACAAATATTTCATTTTCATCTGCTTTATTCAAGATCAATTTCTAGATTGTAAAGTTAAATCCAATCAACTAGAAATCTTGATCTTGTTCTTGTGTAACAATCTAGCGGATCAAAATCCCTAGAACTTAATCTCAAATTGCGTTTAGCATTTGAATCTTTTTATTACAAAAATAGAAAAAGTTCATGTCGAATTTATTCTAGATTTGTGATAATTAATTTGAGATTAATTCCTTGTAATCGATATAGTTGTTGTAACACCTTTCAAGTTTAATAATATTTTTATTTAACTTGAATTTTGTTTCACATTTTTTATTCCGCATTTAATTCGATTATTCGGTACTATTTGTATTCAACCCCCCCTTCTACAAACACATTGGGACCTAACACTTATGGATTTCAATAGTTAATTTGATTCAATATCTTAGTGTGTGCTGATTGTATGATATCCTAGTATTGGTTGTGCTTATTCATCTTATGAGCGTCGCGAACTTATTAGATAGCGTGTTAATCTCTATTGAATCGACATTGAATTTAGAGGTTTAGAACTTGCCATGCTAGCATAGGTTCATGTATTTGTTATGCATGATTTGTAGGTAATTTTTACCAGCTTACTTGCCCTATGTAATCATAATAGATAACTTGTGCATTAAACCTTTATGTTGTCAAATTCTATAGACATATAGGATCTCAATATAATTGGTGTCTATTCAGCTTCTATCTCTTTTATGGATATCTGGTAGTAGGGTATTCATGCAACGAAAGTTGGCGTTTACTAATTTTGTGTTATCTTATTAGTTGTCATGACTATTGCATGCTAAGGTTAAGAATAATGACTTTGAATGAAGTATTTAATGAAGTTAGAATCCTATTTTTATCTCATATAAGTAATTAAACCTTAATTCTCTTAGTTAATGTTATTTAGTATTATCTCTTAATTTAATCAAAACCCAATTTGTTATTTGTCTTAGCATTGAACGATAGCCATATCATTGTTGCATAAGTGCATAAATTGAATTTAACCTAAACCAGTCTCTGTAGGAAGAACTAGAAAGAATTCTATATTACTTACGAATTTATACTTGCATGTAAATTTAGCGTGTGTTTTCGACCTAACAAGTTTTTTGGCGTCGCTGCCGGAGACTCGGTGTTAATTTTTAGTTTATGTGCTTGACATCAGCGGTCAGTTCACTGGCTCGGATATTTTACTTATTTGCTTGTTGTTTTTTCAGGTACTCTCAAGAGCGTTTATGCTAACGCATTCTCGATCTCGCAAGAGAACACTGGATAAATCAGAGGAAGAAGTTTCAGATGTAGTAGAAGAAGTTCTTGTTGAGGAGAAAGTAGAAGAAGAAGTCTTAGTTGAGAAAGTTGCAGAAGAAGCGATTGTTGCAATGGGAGAACCAGTAGAAAATCCGAAAGCTTAATGGATTACTCTCAACCGAAGATCAATGATAATCATTCTAGCATTGTGAGACCAGCCATCGCGGCTAACACTATTGAAATCAAAGCTAGCATGATTTAGATGGTGTAGAACTCAGTCCAGTTTGGGGGTTCCCCAATAGAAGATCCCAACATGCATATTAGAGATTTCATCGAGATCTGGGACACTTTCAAATTCAACAATGTTTCTGAAGATGCGTTTAAGCTGAGGCTTTTCCCATTCTCCTTGAGGGATAAAGCTAAGTGTTGGTTGCACTCTCTGCCACCAGGCTCTATTACTACTTGGGAAAATCTTTCTCAAAAGTTTCTTACTAAATTCTTCCCTATGGCAAAGACAACAACAATCAGAAACGCTCTAACTCAATTCGCGCTATAATCAGGAAAGTCTTTTTGTGAAGCTTGGGATCATTATAAGGAGATGCTTAGGAAGTGTCCTCATCATGGGATTCCTGACTAGATGATTATCAATTATTTTTATAATGGCTTGGGAGCACAGTCTAGACCCATGCTCGATGCAGCAATAGGTGGAGCCTTATGGGCTAAGAGCTATGATGAGGCTTATGAGTTGACTGAACTAATGGCTGCTAATGAATACAAGAAACCTTCTCAGAGACTACCTTAAGGCAAGGTAGCAGGAATTCTAGAGGTGGATGCAGCTACTGCTATAACTGCTCAGCTTAAGGCTTTGACGATAAAGGTGGATTCTTTGGCTAATTACGGAGTTAATCAGATCACTAGTGTTTGTGAGCTTTGTGCTGGTGTGCATGAGACGAAGCAATATGATATTTCTAGTGAATCAGCTCAGTTCGTGAGCAACTTTCAGAGGTCACATCAACCAGTTCCAGCCACCTATCATCCCAACAACCGCAATCATCCTAACTTTAGCTAGAGCAACAATCAGAATGCGGTGTAACAGCCTTATCAGCAGTATGCAGCAAAGTAATTCAACCTAGTTTTCAGCAACCGCAATATGCACCAAGAAAACAACTCCAACTTCAACAATCTAATGAAAAATCTGAATTGGAGGAGTTGAGGCTCACGTGCAAGAGCCAAACAGTTTCTATTAAGACATTGGAGAATCAAATTGGGCAGATTGCCACTGCCTTATTGAATTGACAGCATGGAACACTCCCTAGTGACACAGAAGTTCCAGGAAAGAAGGAAGCAAAAGAACAGGTAAATGCAATTACATTGAGGTCTGGGAAGGTTGTGAATCCTGAAAAATCTCAAGTTCTAGAATCTGAAGATGTGGCTGATGAAGATGTGCAGAAGGAAGCAGAAGTGGAATCAAGGAAGATAACTGTGGAACACACTCCTCCTAAGGGTAATAAAGGGGAGAAACTGGACTATCCTCCACCTCCTTTTCCTAAGAGGCTCCAGAAGCAAAAGTTGGATAAGCAATTTTCTAAGTTTCTGGAGGTGTTCAAGTAACTTCATAGCAACATACCTTTCGCTGAAGATCTTGAACAGATGCCTAGCTATGTGAAGTTTATGAAAGGTATTCTCTCTCAGAAAGTGAAGCTCGATGACTTAGAGACCATTGCTCTTATGGAGGAATATAGTGATGTGCTGCAACAGAATTGCCTCCAAAGCTTAAAGATCCTAGAAGCTTCACTATTCCTTGCACCATCGAAAACTTGACAAGTTTTTATGTGATTTGGGAGCTAGCATCAACTTGATTCCTTTTTCTGTCTTCAAGAAGTTGGATTTACCTGATCCAAAGCCTACATATATGTCCTTGCAGTTGGCCGATCGTTCTATTACATATCCACGAGGCATTGTGGAGGATGTCTTGGTCAAGGTGGACAAACTCATCTTTCCTGCTGACTTTGTAATTCTTGATTTCGAGGAGGATAAAAAGATTCCCATAATCTTGGAAAGACCATTCTTGGCTACTGGCCGAACCTTGATTGATGTGCAGAAGGGTGAGCTCACTGTGCGAGTACTGGATCAGGATGTGACTTTTAATGTTTTCAATGCCATGAAATTCCCTACTGATCATGAGGAGTGCTTAAAAGTGGAATCGGTCGATTATGTGGTTACTTCAGAACTTGATCAAATGTTAAGGTCTGATGCCTTAGAGAAGGCTTTGATGGGAAATTCAGATAGTGAAGATGATGAAGGTGATGAGCAGTTATAGTATTTGAATGCTTCTCCTTGGAAGCAAAGGATGGATATGCCTTTTGAATCTCTTGGAATGTCAGAACTCAAAAATACTGAGGGGCGTCTCAAGCCATCTATTGAGGAAGCTCCTACACTCGAGCTTAAACCATTTCCTGAACACTTGAGGTATGCATTTTTAGGTGATGCATCTACTTTGCCTGTTATTATTGCATCTGACCTTTTAGGTAGTGATGAGGAAAAGCTCTTGAGAATTCTGAGAGAGTTCAAATTGATAATTGGATGGACTATAGTAGATATCAAGGGAATCATCCCTTTGTATTGCATGCATTAAATTCTGCTAAAGGAAGGAAGTAAGCCGACTGTTGAGCAACAGAGAAGGCTAAATCCGATCATGAAGGAGGTTGTGAAGAAGGAAATTCTCAAATGGCTAGATGCAGAGATCATTTATACTATTTCTTATAGTTCTTGGGTGATCCCAGTTCAGTGTGTACCGAAGAAAGGAGGCATCACTGTAGTTGCTAATGAAAAGAATGAGCTCATTCCAACTTGAACAGTCACGAGGTGGAGAGTTTGTATGGAATACAGGAAGCTGGAAAAAGAAACGAGGAAGGTTCACTTCCCTTTATTGATTAAATGCTTGACATGTTGGATGGGCATGAATACTATTATTTTCTGGATGGCTATTCGGGTTATAATCAGATTTGCATTGCTTCAAAAGATCAGGAAAAGACTACCTTCACCTGTCCGTTTGGTACTTTTGCCTTCAGTAGAGTTTCTTTTGGGTTATGTGGTGCACCTGCCATATTTCAGAGATGCATGATGGCCATTTTCTCTGACATGATTGGTCAGAATGTGGAGGTGTTCATGGATGATTTTTCTGCGTTTGGGGATTCTTTTGACGAGTGCTTGCAAAATCTTGGCGCAGTTCTTAAAAGGTGTGTTGAGACCAATCTAGTTCTCAACTGGGAGAAATGTCACTTTATGGTGCAACAGGGCATCATTCTTGGGCGCAAGGTCTCTAGTAAATGTCTTGAAGTGGACAAAGCCAAGGTGGGGGTCATTGAAAACCTTGCTCCACTAATTTCTGTTAAGGCGATCAGCGGTTTTCTTGGTCATGCGGGATTCTATAGGCGGTTCATCAAGGACTTCTCTAAAATCTCTAAATCATTGTGCAATTTATTGGAGAAAGATGTCCCTTTCAAGTTTGATGATAAGTTTTTAGCTGCTTTTGAGAGCTTAAAGAAGAGCTTGATTACGACACCTGTAATAACTGCACCGGATTGGAATTAGCCTTTTGAAATGATGTGCGATGCAAGTGACTATGCAGTTGGAGCAGTTCTTGGGCAAAGGAAGAACAATATATTTCATGTGGTCTACTATGCTAGTAAGACCCTCAATGGTGCACAACTGAACTATATAACTACTGAGAAGGAACTCTTACCCATTGTCTACAGTTTTGAGAAGTTTCGATCTTATTTTCTTGGGACGAAGGTGACAATTTTCACTGATCACACTGCAATTTGATATCTTGTCTCGAAGAAGGACTCGAAGCCTAGATTGATTCAATAGGTTCTTTTACTTCAAGAGTTTGAGTTGGGGATCAAGGATAGAAAAGGTACTGAGAATCAAGTTGCTGATCATCTCTCTCATTTAGAAGATCTAAGTACAGCTTCACTTGACAAGACCTTGATAAATGAGTCTTTTCCCGATGAGCAGTTATTTGGGTTGCAAGAAGAAGAACCGTGGTTCGCAAACATTATGAACTACCTTGTGAGCAACACAATGCCCCCAGACTTATCTTCTACTCAAAACAAGAAGTTTCTTCACGAGGTGAAGTGGTACATGTGGGTTGAGCCATTTTTGTTTCGTCAAGGAGCTGACCAAATCATCAGGAGATGTATTCTGTACAGTGAAATGGAGGATATCTTGCGAGACTCTCATTTGACTGTATATGGAGGCCACTATGGTGGAGAAATGACAACAGCTCGTATCCTTCAAGCAGGATTCTTCTAGCCTACATTGTTTAAGGATGCGCATCAGTTTATTTTGAAGTGTGATCGCTGTCAGCCTGTTGGTAATATGTCAAAGAAGAATGAGATGCCTCTTAATGTGCTTCTCGAGGTTACGTCTTCAATGTTTGGGGAATTGACTTCATGGGGCCATAAGTCTTATCTTGTAATAATCAGTATATCTTGTTGGCGGTCGACTATGTGTCAAAATGGGTGGAAGTTAAGGCTTTACCAATGAAAGATCCGAAGGTAGTGCTCAATTTTCTTCACAAGCAGATATTCAGTAGATTTGGAACTCCAACAGTCATAATATGTGACGAGGGATCGCATTTCTGCAATCGCAAGTTCACTGCTATGATGCAAAGATATAATGTGAATCATCACATTGCTACAACCTACCATCCTCAGACTAATGGTCAAGCTGAGGTATCTAACAGAGAGATCAAGCGTATTCTAGAGAAATTTGTATGTCCATCGAGGAAGGGTTGGTCTTTGAAGATGGATGAAGCTGTTTGGACGTATCGAATAACATTCAAGACTCTGCTAGGCATGTCACCGTTTCAGCTGGTTTATGGTAAAGGATGTCATTTGCCTGTGGAGTTAGAGCACAAGGCATATTGGGCTTTGAAGAAAATGAACCTTGATATGGATGCAGCTGGTAAGAAAATGATGCTTCAAGTGAATGAACTCGATGAGTTTCCACTTCAAGCGTATGAGAACAACAAAATATATAAGGAGAAATTCAAGAGGTGGCACGATAGGGGTCTAGTGCACAAATCATTTGTGTCGGGGAAACAAGTTCTTTTGCTTAACTCTCATCTCCGTCTTTTTCCTGGAAAATTAAAGTCGAGATGGTCAGGTTCGTTTGTTATCAAAACTGTGTTTCCACATGGAGCGGTGGAAATTTTTGAGAATGATCCAGGCCAAACGTTCAAGGTGAATGGACAGCGTTTGAAGCATTACTATAGAAATATGGAAAACCATGGGGTGGTCAGTGTCATTTTATTATCCACTTGATCTTGGAATTCCACGTCAAGCTAGCGACGTAAACCAAGCGCTTCTTGGGAGGCAACCCAAGTTTGTTGTACATTAGTAGGAAGGAAAGAAGATAGAAGGAAGAAAAGGCAAAAAAAACAAAAAAAACAGGGTGTTTTTCCCAGAAGCACGGCGCACCCGCGCTGGGAAGCGGGGCGGCTGCGCTGGAAGTACAGAAGCTGCGCTCGCCCGCGCTGGGAAGTGGGGCAGCCGCGCTGTAACAGCAGAGACACGACATGCCCCGCGCAGGTGCGCTAACCCTCTAGAACCGAAAAAGGGGCAGAAAATCATAAAACATAAAGAAAAGTTTCCCACTCCAGTTACAATTCCTTATACCCAAAATTCTAGCCCTCAAATCACCCCATTATCTCCACTAATCCCATATTCATAACCCACTCATACTCTAATTAAATTTCTAAATTCCCTATATATACTAAACTTATACACATCCATATCCATCATACTTTTACTCTCAAAACCCTAAATCTCTCTTACACACTTCTCCTTGTTCACTTTATCAATTTCAATGGGACCCAAGAGAGCTCCCACTCAAGTTAAAAGCAGTACTAACCCCGCCACTACCGATTCTTCGAGTGTTGGGGGTACGAGGCCTCAATTTGTTACTCCTGAGGCTGAAGCGGAGTATACAAGGTTTTTATCGAAGTAGATAGCGAAGCAGAGGAGTTTTTTACCATCGGATAAGGATGGTAAGCTTTTGGAGATGATTCTAGAGATAGGTTGGGTTTCTTTTTATGAGGCACCCGTGGTTGTGCCTATGAGTGTCGTTCACGATATCTATGTGAATGCGAAGGCGGATAAGAGTGGGTACTCGGTGGTTCGTGGTTTGACTGTGGACTATACACCGAAGGCTATTCGGAGGGTTATCCGCCAGCCCGAGAGACAGCCGGCTCAGGAGGATTGGGTGACTAAGATCGGGGAGGATTTTGACTTGGACTTGATTGTTGCTACGCTGTGTGTCCCAAAAACTCACTGGAATCTCAAGAGGAGATCAAACGAGTATGCCACATTCCCTGCCTCATGCATGAACAGGTTTGCTCGTGCTTGGAATTCTTTTATTTGTGCGAACTTCATGCCCTCTTCACATGTGCATGATGTAACTATTGATCATGCCAAGTTGTTGTGGGGGATTTTACAGGGAGATTTATGTGGATCTCAGTTCCATTATTTATCAGGTATTCTGAGGTTTTTGTGTGGGAGCACTACGGGGTCTATTCCTTATGCCTCGATTGTGATGAAGCTTTGTGTGGCAGTGGGTGTTCAATTGCCCGCACACGAGCAGCTTCAGTTACCGAGTACCCCCATTGATAGTTCGACAATCTTGAGCATGCATGAGTGGTTTGGTGGAAAGGCTGACAAAAAGGGCCTGGGGTACATGTAACGTCTGGGAAAATTACGTCTGTATTATACTATATTTATAATAATTATGTGTGTTAATGTGTCATTTACGTGTAATTAGTTATAAAACCCTAATTGCTGCGTGTTACGCATATTCTATATCTTCCAGATATTTTTAGGGTATTTTACAGATATTTTATTTTGTATTTATAGCTTTTATATCAAAAGTTATACGACCCGAATCATGATTTTATGGCTGATATTTCAAATAAAATGGTTTTTTACAAATTTTCACGTTTCGCGAAAAATAACTTTTCCGGGCCCCATTAGGTGTTAAAAACCCCACAAAAATCACATTTTTTTATTTTTATAAAATTATAGGACTTTCATTTATACCATTTCTTTATATTTTTGCATTATTCACAATTTTTGGGAAGTTTTGGCATATATATTGTAAACATAAAATATTCACAAATTAAATTTTAATACTCAAAAATTATAAATTTAGGGGCCCATTAATTTTAAAAGATGTAGAATTAAGGCCTTAATTTTAATTAGGAGTATTAATTTTACTACTATAAATAGCCTAATTATTATTAATTAATTAATTAAAATTCAGAAAAATCACAAAATTCTCTACAATCAGGTCGGGAAGAACCAATTCGGTTCAGGAATTCAATCGGTGATTTTGGACAGATTATAACATCAAATCAAGCGATTCAAGTATCCAAATCGAAGGTTTTCATCAGTTCTTTCTATTTCTATCATCAATTTCACGTTTTAATACATCATTTTTTATTAATTGATTTATATTATAAATAATTCTGAAATATTTTCTAAAAATCAGATTTAATTATTTTCTTCATTATTTATTATTTATTTATTATTTATTAATTATTTAAAAATGATTAAATATTTTGATAATGAATCAAATAATTTTCAATAAATCATATTAAATTCATTTTAATTCTTGTTAATAAATAACATACGAGTCAATAATACATGCATGGGTAGACAATAGGAACGACGTGAAGTCGGTTTGAGACGCAATTGAAGTACGAAATGAATAAATCAGTCTATTTCTTTGATAGAAGCCAAGCCAGCAAGGCGGATTGAGCCGGTGATAGACGAAGGTGAAATATTTGGAGTAAATCGCGTGGAAGGCAAGTTTTTCCCCTATTCTAATTTCAGAATAGTGACATTTCTTCATATTCTTATCATGCTTGCACTCGTTGATTCTTATTCACAAACACTAATACACAATTGCTATTCTTGTGTTCATATTTCATTTCAATTCTTGATTTCACCTTTTCCTTTGAATCTCTTATTCATATTCCAATTGTTACACTTACACATTGGTATATTCCGGTGAATGGAATATATCAAAGTATACCGATTGTTCTGGTTGCTACTCCATGGAGTGGATAGTGATGTTGCAATTAAGTTTTACTTGATCCTAAGGACCGAGACATAACCGGATCCTTGAGATAGGCCGTAGTGCTTGGGTGCCCGACTAGATCTATTTAGTACGATATAGATCTGCACTGTATCCTGACCGATCAGCAGGGTATACATGCGAACTTGTGTCCAGTTTAGTTCATTTGTATTTTCTAGTAGTGGCCTTCTTTCTATTCTTGCGGGGTTATATCTTTGCAGATTTACCCAGAGTGCCGATTCATTTAAACTGCTTTAACAATGTTTATATTTTGCAGACTTGTTGAGCAATTTCAGCTCACCTCTTTTTGTTATTTTCACCTTATTGTTTTCAGTTAAGAAGGAATATGAAACCCATCACAAAAGTCTGAAGTACATTTTCATGCAGAAAGAAATCAACATGAGACAACGACGTTGGCTAGAGCTAATCAAAGATTATGAGGTATCAATCAATTAACATCCAGGTAAAGAGAACGTTGTGGCAGATGCGCTGAGCCGAAAAGAAAAATTTAATTTGTTAACTTCATCTGAAGAATTAGCCAAGAAATTTGATAAGTTGGAAATTGAGATTTGTATTCCCAATGAATCCACTGAAGCTATTTACGCGATGACTTTTCAACCAGAGTTATTGGAAAAGATTCGACGATGTTAAGAAGAAGTGATGGGTCAAGATGACAACTTAACGGGAGAAGAAATCACAACCCAGAAGGATAATGAAGGAATTCTATGCTTTGCATCAAGAGTCTGGATCCCTAATGTGGCTGCTGAAGGAAGAAATAATTCGAGATGCGCACAGTTTAAAATATTTCATACATCCGGGAAGTACAAAAATGTACCGCGATCTGAAAAAAAACTTTTGGTGGCCGAATATGAAGAAGAATATAGCAGAATGGTTAAGTAAATGCTACACATGCCAACGAGTTAAATCGGAACATCAACGTTCCAGTGGATTACTATAGCCATTAGATATTCCGGAATGGAAATGGGAACATCTAGCAATGGATTTTGTAGTAGGACTTCCTAGAACCAAAGCAAATCATGACGCGATATGGGTAATCATTGACAGACTAACGAAGTCAGCACATTTTCTACCAATTAATAAAAGATTTCACTCACTAAGTTAATACACTTATATCTCTATGAAATTATGATGCGACATGGAGTTCCAATATCTATCGTGTCTGATCGAGATCCTCGATTTAATTCAAGATTTTGGAGACAATTTCAAGAATGCCTTGGAACCAAATTAAATATGAGTACCGCTTATCATCCGCAAACTAATGGGAAAAGCGAAAGAACTATCCAGATAATCGAAGACATGTTACAAGTTTGTGCGATTGATTTCGAAGGCAGTTGGGACGAGCATTTACATTTAGTCAAATTTTCTTATAACAACAGCTATCATGCAAGCATTAGAATGCCGCCTTACGAAGCTTTATATGGAAGGAAATGCAGATCACCAGTGTATTGGGATGAAGTTGGAGAATGCAAGATTTTGGGTCCAGAATTAATTCAACAGACCAAAGAAAAGATAGAGCTTATTAGGAAGCGACTAGATGCAGCACAGAATGGACAACGCAAATATGCAGATCAAGCTAGAAAAGATATGGACTATCAAGAAGGAGAGCACGTGCTACTCAAAATATCGCCATGGAAAGGATTAACTAGATTTGGCAACAAGGGTAAATTGAAGCCACGATACATTGGACCATTTGAAATTTTAAAGAAAGTGGGAAAAGTTGCGTATGGGTTAGCTTTACCGCCTCACATGCAACATATTCACAACGTGTTTCATGTGTCAATGCTTAAGCGATATACTCCCGATTCTAGACATGTAATAGAATATGAACCGGTAGATATCCAACCTGATTTGTCTTTTGTAGAACAGTTGGTAAGAATTCTAGATCGACAAGAGAAAGTGTTGAGAAATAAGCTTGCATCTTTAGAGCGAGTTTTGTGGAGAAAACCTATGGTTGAACAATCAACCTGGGAACTTGAGAGTGAGATGTTAGAAAAGTATCCACAATTGTTTTCTTAGCGAGATTCTGGGGACAGAATCCTATTAAGGGGGGAAGGATGTACCGTCTGGGAAAATTACGTCTGTATTATACTATATTTATAATAATTATGTGTGTTAATGTGTCATTTACGTGTAATTAGTTATAAAACCCTAATTGCTGCGTGTTACGTGTATTATATATCGTCTAGGTATTTTCAGGGTATTTTACAAAAAAATTATTTTGTATTTATAGCTTTCATATCAAAAGTTATACGACCCGAATCATGATTTTGTGGCTTATATTTCAAATAAAATAATGGGCCTTATTTTTCATCAGATGTCTTGTACCATCGCATTGTTATGAACATCTAGGTATTTTACAAATTTTCTCGTTTCGCGAAAAATAATTTTTCCGGGCCCCATTGGGTGTCAAAAACACCACAAAAATCACATTTTTATTTTTATAAAATTATAGGACTTTCATTTATACCATTTCTTTGTATTTTTGCATTATTCACAATTTTTGGGAAATTTTGGCATATATATTGTATATATAAAATATTTATAATTAAATTTTAATACTCAAAAATTATAAATTTAAGGGCCAATTAATTTTAAAAGATGTAGAATTTGGGCCTTAATTTTAATTAGGACTACTAATTTTAGTACTATAAATAGCCTAATTATTATTAATTAATTAATTAAAATTCCGAAAATTCACAAAATTCTCTGCAATCGGGTCGGGAAGAACCAATTTGGGTCAGGAATTCAATCGGTGATTTTGGACAGATTACAGCATCAAATCAAGCGATTCAAGTATCCAAATCGAAGGTTTTCATATGTTCTTTTCTGTTTTTATCATCAATTTCACGTTTTAATGCATCGTTTTTGTTAGGTCCCAATTTGTTTGTAGAAGGGGGGGTTGAATGCAAACAATATCGTTTAATCGAATAAAATGCGGAATAAAATTGTGAAACAAAATTCAAGTTAAATAAAACTTTTATTAAACTTGAAAGGTGTTACAACTACGGTATCGGTTACAAGGGATTAATCTCAAATCAATTATTACAAATCTAGAATAAATTCGACATGAACTTTTTCTATTTTTGTAATTAAAAGATCAAATGCTAAATGCGATTTGAGATTAAGTTCTAGGGATTTTAATCCGCTAGATTGATACACAAGAACAAGATAAATATTTCTAGTTGATTGGATTTAACTTTACAATCTAGAAATTGATCTTGAAGTTGCAGATGAGATGAAATATTTTTCTGCTCCTTTTTCTTTTGTTCTTGAGTTTGTGTTCTGTTTGATTGCTAGTGAAATAATAGACTTCTGCTCCTTTTTATCAAACAGCCGAATGTAAACATGTACTGGCATGACAATCTTCTTTGGCCAGCAAGACTTTCGGTATGACAAAATTTACAACTAGCAAGACAATTAAAATGAGCTAGCAAGACTTTCGGTATGACTATTGATTGTCATACCGATTGTCATATTAGTTCAAATAAATTGTCTTGCTGAATTAATAACAGATTTTAATCTAAACAGAAATTCTAATAAGACAATTAAATGTATTGGCATGACTTTCGGTATGACTATCAATTGTCATACCGATTGTCATACTAGTTCAAATGAATTGTCTTGCTGAATTTAAGCAGATTTTAAACCAATTAAAATCTTGTAAATCCTTAATATTAATTCTAAATTAATTAATCAATTTAATTCAATTAATCAATAAATTAATCTTTGCAGATATAATTTATTTTCTTAATTAAATTATATGACTTAATTAATTAATAGAGAATTAATACTAACCCTGAGCAGCATCCATTCTTCTGACAATCTTCTGAAAGTCACTGAGACTTATGAATCAATTCCGCCACTTCAATGCTGACACTCGATGTACTGTCTGGTTCATGAGTGACTAACTTCCGTGACGTTTCTTCATGTCTTGACTTTGATATTCTGATTGAATCCTTGTAATAAATGATACCCTGACGAGATCTCTGTCACTTGATTAAATCCACGATCTTGATTTATATCACTGAGGCATGATCAAATTCTTGAACTTCTTCCAGTGAATCTTCAAGTCTGCAGATGAACAATGTTTCTTTATTCTTTGATAGATGTTACATTGTGAGATCTCTCTGATGATTGATCCACTATTTACTTATTACATTCTTATTTGAGTTGAGTTAAATACTCGAATAAACGAGTAGGCTATGACATATGCCTTTCAATCTCCCCCTATTTGCTTGTTAGACAATAACAACAAATACCTAGAGGATAACTCAACTAACAAATAAGAAAAAGATATAAACAGTAATGTAAAGTAAATAGCAGAAAAGTTCTGGATTATATTTAACATTTTCCAGATTCCAAATGAAATTTACAAGTGAATACAAGATAGATGTTCCTCTAGCCTGAACATATAACTACATTAGACTATCTTGATTCATAAAGCTCTAATCATATTACATTGAGTTTTGAGCTAATTGACTTCAGTTGTCTTCTCTTCTGACTTCACCTTCTTCTAAATCTTGAAGCAATTCCTTGTCAAAGACACGATCCTTTTCTGAAGTGAAGCTTGCTGGTCTGACTGGTTGAACTCCAACTGACTTCAGCTTATTCTTGAGTTGATTGTATCTTTTAACATTCTTTTCACAATAAGCTTGAATCAAGTCAGTAGCTTGAGTCTTCAACATGGATGAATATCCAGCAGTTCTCAAATGATGTTCCATCCAGACCAGATGCTTAGCTGAGTAGTCTTTAAGAGATTGTACATCTAGCTGACAGATTTGAAGACAATCAGACTTAAAGAATCTCACCTGATGAGGATTGTTGACCACTTGAGGACTAGCCCTGCTGGCAAACTCTTTAAGCCTTTCTCGAAGAACTTCATTCAATTCTGAGCTTCTTTTGACTTTGTTTAAAAGAACCCAAATCTCTGACAAAGAACGATTCTCAAATAGATGAAGTGACACCTTGAATGATCCTTCACTCTGACAATATACAAAAATGCTCATCTCATTTAGGGATCTATCAAAAGCAGCTGTGATCCTTGAGACTTCAGTCTTGATAGCATTCATGTACATGTCATTGTTAGGATTTGAGATTTCCAGCTTGTCAAGAAGATGTAAGAACTGCCTATCATTGTTAGTGCTCAGCTGAGGCATATCAAGTACTCTCCTAGCTTCATCCCATTTTTCACCAATCTTTAGTCTGACATCTCTTCTCCTTTCTTGAGCCTTAATGTCATGAAGACGTTGCTTTTGAAGAGTTTCTGTTCTTTGAATGTCTTTTCTCATGTCAATGATCTGAGAGACCTTCTTGAGTTCAGCTTCTTTTCTTTTCATCTCTGACTGCTCCTTCTGAAATTCTTTCTCAAACATAGGATCCACTTGAGCTTCTTCTTCCCATTCTCCAAAATCACTTTCCTCTTCAGCTTCAAATAACCCATCTTTATCTTCCTGAACTGGTTCAGTGGGAATGTCAAAAATATCAAAGTCATCATGTTCTCCACTGTAGTAGACATCATCAGCCTTTCCTTTGTTTCCAGCAGAGGTATCTTTTTCTTTCCCTTTGGCACTACTTCCTTTCTTCTCCCCCTTAGTTGAGGGATCCTCTACTGACTTTCCTTTGGAACCTCCATCACCTCCAGAGCCTGATCCTCCACCAGACGGTCCTTCAAAATAAGTTCTTTGTTCTTCATTAGGGCAATGAGAATTCTTGATCATGAAATATAGGTGCTTCATCCCTTCATTGAGATGTTCCATGCCCGTCTCTATCTTTAGAAATCTTGAGGAGTCCAGTGAATGATTCATCTCAACGAGGTCTTCAAGAGAAGTCATTCTTGTGTGTAGAGAGCAGAAGTTGGATATGTCATCAGCTGATAAAGTTGGAGTGTCCTGAATAGAATTGAGCTTTGGTATTACAGTGGTCTTTAGATCTGAGATGTCATTCCTTATGATTGCAAGCTGATTGTTGACAGAGGTGGAAGAAGAAGACCGTTCAACCACTTGTGCTTTGAATGCTTGAGCTTCAGCTTGGCTTTTAGCAAGTTCTTCTTTTAGGGCAGCAATCTGAGCTAACAGGTTTACAGTATCAGTGTCTGTGTGTGCTCTCACCTGAATTTCACTCGTGTTTGGTTCACTCACCTCACGTGCATGTGTTTCTCTCAATATAATTGCTCGTGAGGAGTCTTCCTGTTGCTGTTCTTCTGTACCTGCATTAAAAATCACCCTAGCCTCTTCAAGAGAGGTCAGTGGTGGTGCAATGGGAATTCGCGAGTCCCGATCCTCAGTCAATACTATCAAATCTTTTGGAATAGATGTCTGAATTGCTTCAGGGATAGATTGACCGAGTTGCCCTCCACTTTCTCCAGATAAATCTGCGAGTGGAGAATCCCATAAGGGAGCCAGAGGTTTTGGATCTGGGAGGGGAGAAAATGACTCTATTAAAGATGGCGGAGAGTCAGATTTTCCCTCTGAAGCATGTGACTGCTCTTCTGCCGTAACTATGGCAGGCACTGTAACTGACTCTACGTGCACTCCTCGCTGTGTGTCCTGAGTATGATCTGGGGAAGTGTATGGTTCCATTGTGAGTAATGGAATTGTGCTTGACTCAGTACAAGATGCCATGGCCCTATGGCGAATTTCAATAGATGCATCCTGTTGAGAGAATGCCTCTAGTAACTGTTCATTGGCCATTTCAAAGTCCATGTCCTGTTGGGAGGACAAGGATGGGCTTTCAGATGCCTCAGAATATGTTCTTCTTTTCTTAGGAGGAGGCAGAGCTGAGAGTTCACTTATATTTAACAATGTACTACTTCCTAGTAATCTTCTGGGTAACATTTTAGACAGTGGGGGAGAGGTTGAGATAGAATGTGACTCTGTGTTTGGCTCTATGACCTGGGATTGAAGCTGTGGTTCTACAACTTCATGGTCAGCCCTATCAACCACTGGGGGTCTTTCAACAGAAGTAGGAAGGGAGTGAGAGTGAGGAATTACTACCTGTAATGGAAGAGCATCTGATGTTGGAGGAGCCTGGGTGGCTTGAACCACTGGAGGTTGAGGTTGCTGTTCATGGCCGGGAAGATTGAAAATAGGTAAAGGAATATAAGTGGCCATGAAAGCAGATACAAGTACTGGAACTTGCATGAATTTGAAGGTTGTGTCTTGGCAAGTGTAAATCTTTTTGCTAACTGGAGGGGGTTCGGTTACTGCAGAGTTAGCAAAAAGGGCTTTGTGTTCAGGTGCGAGAAGATGATCTGCTATAAGCATGAGAAAACGAGCATAGTAACATGATACCCTACGATTTGTAGAATGATCACTGTTATTCCTAGTGGACTAACAATGAGATTTACAGAAGGGGGGTTGAATGTAAATCTCAAAACTTTTTCAAGTTTTGAGCAGTTTATGAAAGTTGTGTGTTCAAGAAGAACAAGTGTGTGAATTGCTTAAAGCTAATGCAGACAGATATTTATTCAAGCACAAATGTAAAGAACACAACAGACCTTAAAAACTTTTCTGGTGGATTTGTTGTTCCACCAGAGATGGTATATTAGAAAATCTGTGATTAAACAATGTTGATCACAACTGCATCCTAGTACAAACTAGATGAATTTTCTCTCAATGTTTTTCTAAACAGCTCTGGAAAATCTCACACCTGATTACTAGCTTCTACTTGGTTTATATATTACCAAGTGTACAAGTGAAGAACAATATAAAATACAGTAATAAAATAAGATCTTCACTTGCTTCTTTTCCTGTTCACTCCAGTACTTTGTTGACTATTGCATCTTTGTACCAGAGAAGAACGGCTGCTTTTTCTGTTGTTCCTGAAATTCGGCTACCACATCTCAGTTGTCTCTATCAACCCATGTGCCTCTGTCTGTAGGTACAACTACCTCTTATCAACGGCTAATCATCAGAACATCCGTTGAAACTTTCATCCGTTGATGCACTCATCCGTTGAAGGATGTTATCCGTTGATGACTTTATCCGTTGAAGCTTTAGAGACATCCGTTGAAGCTTAGCTTCTTATCCGTTGAAGGTCTTTAAGTCATCCGTTGATACCACTTCACTTATACAAAATTACAAGGCATGAAGTATTTACAATTGGCCTTCCTATCTGCATATCATCTAGTAGTCAACATGACTCATAGTTTCTCTCAACTTCCAAGAATTACATTTTAAATACAGAGACTGAAATATGCTACAACACTAAACTTATTTCTAAGTAAAGCTACACCATCAACGGATAGCCAAAGTGGTCTTATCCGTTGAGGCTACAGACACTAAATTTCTACTTAAGTATTTTGTTAAACATATCATCAAACTAATGCACATACATTCCTAACAATCTCCCCCTATTTATGTCTATAAGAATTGTAGGCATAAATTCAGGGTTAACTTGATGATAACAAAACACTTAACAGATATATGAATTGAAACTAAGTAGAAATTTAAAAATGCTGCAAAAGTGTATGTACTAGGAGATAATTGAAGATTTACAGTGTTTCCAAGGACACTCCTTTAGTCTGAGCAAATCATCTTTTTCTTCTTTGTTCCCTGGTTTTCTTTCCTAGCCTTTTGTCATTTTCCTCAATTTGGAGTTGGAGTTGTCTGAAGAATTCAGCTTCATCTTCAACACTGACATCCAACTTAGATTGCATTTCTTTGAGAGTTTCATTGCTGGCAATCTTGAGTTGGTCTTCAAGTCTGAAAAATCTTCTGACTCCTTTATCATCTCTAAATTCCATCAACCAATGAGGTGATTTGTGAATTGTAATTCCCCTTTCTTGAATGAGTAAAGTCCTGGGTAAAGCATTGGGCTCCCTCCAAGTTTTCCTTATATTGGCTATCTTGTTGAGAATTTCAGTCTTGGCAGTTCTGGTAAAGCCAGAATCCTTTTGTATGGCTGAAAAGACTCTAATCAAGGTAGAGTAGCCTTCATCCAGAATCCTGTGGAGAGGCCATGTTCTTTCCCCAGCTCCTTTATATCTGAACACTAATCTCTCTGGTAGCTGTCTGTAGGCAGCTATTCCCCTTACATCCTCCAGCTCATCCAGATAGAGTTCAATGTCTGAAATTTCTTTTATGTCACAGATGTGAACATAATCATCTTTAGAAATGGGTGACTTAGGCTTAGGTTTTTGTTTTTGAGTGAATTTCTTAGAGGTTATGGGAGGTGTAGATTTTGGTTTTCTTTTCTGTTTCTTTGGTAGTGGAAGAGTGGTTAGAAAGGTAGGCAATTTGATAGTGTCCCAATCAATAGGTTCCTCTTTTGGAATGATTGGTTCACCATGGATGTTTATTGTGGGATCAGCAACAAGGGGTTCAGGTATGGAAGTTAGTGGTTTAGATATAGATTTGGTTACTTCAGTGTTATCTCCACTCCTTCTATGTGCCTTGACCTTTCTTCTGTTTCCCTTCTGCCATTCCTCTCTTTCTTCCACACTCTCACCAAATATACTCCCTAAAACCTCATCTAGGTTTGTAGTCTTGTCTTCACCCCTGACTTCAATTTCTTTTTCAACTAGACTTGACTTTAGCTGTTGTTCAAGCTTTGCTTGTGCTCTTTTGTCAGCCTTTAATTGCTTGTCTTCTTCCTTCTTGGCTATTGAGAATTTGGGATGTCCTTGCATCACACATATGCTCTTTCCCTCTCTAATGATAATAGCTCTATTTCTCCTTACAGCCTCATCCATGGTCTTTTTGAGATAAGCAATACTTCTGCCTAAAATCTTGTTCTCATCAGCTTTTGGAGAAGGAAAGTCCACTTCTTTTAAAGGATTCTTTGTTGAGTCCTTATTGGATCTTTCATTGGGCTTGAGAATTATAGCTTGTAGCTCTTTGGAAGAAGCTTCTCCATCCTTATGACTCCCTACTGGCATGAGCTCCATGTTGATTGGTTCAATTTTTGTGCTGTATTTCACAGATGTTGATTTGTCTTGTGTAGAACCAAACAACAGTTGCAACCTTTCATCAATTCTCCTCCTTTGCTCTTTCACTTGAATTTCAGCTGCTGCTAGCTGAATCAAATCAATTCCATCAGGCTTGTCCTTGATTTGAATGATTGGAGAAGTAGTGATGGCAGGAACTAGCACTTTAGATATGTTGACTTTTGTAGATGGCTCTCCTTCCCCTTCCCTTTTACTCTCCCCCTTTTTGTTATCATCAAGGAGAGGGGTCAAGCCTTGTGCTTTTGCCAGCTGCATTAGGAGACTGGTTTGAGATTGTTGATTGTGAAGAATGGTGGCCACAGAATTTTCAATAACTTGAACTCTGTCTTCTAACTTGGCCAACCTTTTTTCAGTAACAGATTCTTTCTTCAATCTCAAAACCAAGTCCTGCAATGTACCATAGGGCATGACTGAATCCAATTTTTCTGAAGTATAGGTTTTCAAGTCAGCAATATCCTTCCTGAGATCATCCATACTCAGATTCTGCTTCACTTGCTACAGCTTCATGAGATGCAGTGAGTCCAGGTGAGCTTGAAGGATAGCCTTGATACTTGCATGTGAAGTATTCTGAATGGCCTGTTGAATAGTGTTGATTTGTTTGACTAAAGAGATATTGAATTCCACTGATCTGTACTCCTTAGTCAAGGCCCATTCAGGTAGATTTGGAATTGAACTAGGGCCTTCATCTCCCCCTAAGTTCATGCTTCCATCAAAAGAAATAGAGTCATCATCATCAGAATTTGCTCCAAATTCCTCAGATGGCTCACCAGCTGTAGAAGGCATTTTGTTAATGGCAGCTTTATCCCTTTGAAGAGATTCTGTTGTGTGTACTAGATTTAGTGACCTTTCTGCTTTCTCATTGCCCTGAGCAGCCAACAGTTGATAGGCTGTCACAGGATGAGTAAAAGTGTCAGCATCCAAGGAAATGTTATCAATTACAGCTTTGTAATGTTGCTGAAATTGTCTTTCCTTTTCAGCATCATCCACAATCATTGACTCATTAGCAATGGCTGGTTCCACCCTTGTATCTACTGTACCTGCTTTTCTCTCTTTTTCTCTATGTTCTTGCATCAGGGGCTCCCCCTGGCTCACACAACTCACTCCCTCACCTTCACCTACTAAGGTGGTACTCCACTCACTTACTTTTGCCATGCTGGAAGAAATAGCATGCATTTTTGAGCTCTCAATCTCTCCTTTTGCCTGGGAGCAACCCAGCCTCTCACTCAAATTGTCACTCCCTTCCCTCAATCCTAAGAGTGATTGCACAGTATTCATGTCTTCTACACTTGGGATTAATTCAGTTATTTGTGTAGAGACTGTCAACGGATGTGGAATATCCGTTGAAGATGAAACTGATGTTATCAACGGATAACTGCTGTTAAGCTTATCCGTTGAAGAACAACCACTTGTCAACGGATGAGTGATATCCGTTGAAGAAGGAAAAGAAGTTGAAATTGAAAGTGATATAACTGTTGAATATGTGTAGATTGATTTGAGATGTGGTGACACAGATCCTTCAATTATATCTGAAAGAATTTGCGGGTGATCCAACAAATCATCCAAGAGATGATGATCACCTATATTTGAGTGGGGCTTCTCCCTGAGTTGTAAAGAGAGAGAATCAGGAATTGATGGGAATAACATATCCACATCCAGAGATGGTGATGAAGTGTTTGGTGATTGATGTGTGATTATTGTGAGAGAATGGGGCTGTGACTCCACATTTATTGGAGTCACATCAAACTGAGTTTGAGAAGGCATAGATACAGATGGATGTATCTGTGCAGTGTGTGCACCCTGTGTAGAAGATTGGGTTCTAGCCTTCTTTCTTCTAATAAAGGCTTTTGTTGGTGAGTGTTTGGCTTTAGTGTCCCTCCCTCGTTTGTTCTGTGTTCCTGGTTTGGAACTATTTTCAATAGTAACATCCTTTTGGGAGGATGCTACTAGGGATGTGCTAGATACCTTTTCAACCACCACAGCTTTTTGAGAAATTGTGGCTTGGCTAGCTTGGGAAGCACTCAACTTTCCTTCCTTATCCTGGGGGTTTCTTTGATGTTCACCCCTCCCCTCACCACTCACTCCCTGTTCACTCACCTCAGGGTTAATAGTTGGTGTTACAACTGTTGTCTTTTGAGAAACAACAGAGGTGGTTTTCTTTGTCTTTGATTTTGAAAGTTTAGTTTTGGTGACCTTGGTAGAAATCTGTTGGGTCATCACAGATTTCATGGCCACACTAGAAGATAAAGAAATAGAGGGGTTGGAAGAAGTAGGAGTTGTAGAAGCAATTACCTCACCTACCTGAGGTGCATTCATGATTGGTAAATATACCAATGACACACTGCTGTTAAGATCCATTCTCATCAAGTCTGCAAGAACTCTTTTCTCTTGTGCCCAGCACTTGAGTTTATTATTCTCATTGATTATGACTAAACCTTCAGCAACATGGTTAGCCAATAACATAAAGAATCTAGCATAATAGATGTTATTAGGTCTATTAGCTTTGTTACCTAATCTAGTACCTAATTCTAGCATCACATAGTTGCTAAAGTTAAAATACCTATCAGAAACAAGCATATAGAGCATATTAACCAGAGATGAAGTTATGGCATCAAAATTACTAATTTTCCCAGAGAAAACCTTTATAAAGGCATCCCCAAGGAAACTCCATTCTTTCCTAAGGCCTTTTCTTCTAATACTCCCTAAATTAGCAGAGTTAAGAGAATAACCTATGGAATCTAACATGCTGGATACATCACTATCAGTGTGTGGTGTCATGGCATTGTTCTCAGGCAATTTAAAACATGCTTGTAAATCATCACAGTTAATACAGTGAGTTTTACCTTTGAGAGTGAAGGAGATAGTCATATCCATGGAGTTGAACTCAGCATTTGTCCAAATCTCCTCAACTACTTCACAGAAAATTGTTGGGGCTTCCAGCATTGCATAGCTAAGTTTGCAGTTTTTGATGAAGTCCATCATTTTGTGATAGTCTGAGTGGGCTTCATTCTTCTCTACCAAAGCTATGAAATTGTTCTTTTCATAGATGAACCCAGATTGAGACATAATCTTCACGACTGGTGCCATTTTTGTGAGTAGAAATTGCAGAGAATAACTTGAAGTTTTTGCAGAGAGAAAATGGTAAATGCTTGAAATTTTAAGAAAGCGTAAAGTAAAAATGAACAATCAGAAGGACTTATATGCTTTCTCAAATTAAAAAAAATAAAAGAAAGATTTATCAATAAATATGCGTTGGTGAATTTCAGTCGTTTAAGAATAAACTGTAAGTATTCTAAAAACTACCTTTAAGACCAATACATACAGATGTATGTATGAGTATCAACGGTTAAGAGAATAGAATCAACGGCTGTTAAACACCTGAATCGACTGATGTGACATTTCAACGGATAAGGCAAATTGTCATTCGTTGAAGGGTACTTCAGTTTTATCCGTTGACGGATAAAAATTCCAGAAATGTATTTGTCTTTCAACGGATAATGACTATCCGTTGATAGAGCAATTTTGACTTTCAACGGATAGGGAACATCCGTTGATGAAATAAACTATGTTGAAAGTCAAATTTGTTCTAGCAACTAATATATTTCAGGCTTCAATTCAAATTGCAATAAAGACATGAATTTTAAGAATAATTAAGCATACCTAGCTCACTTACCAATCTTGTAAATGTTGATTCATCAAGTGGCTTGGTAAATATGTCAGCAATTTGTTGTTCACTTGGAACAAAATGTAGTTCCACTGTACCATTCATGACATGCTCCCTAATGAAGTGGTACTTGATATCAATGTGCTTGGTCCTTGAGTGCTGCACAGGATTCTCTGTTATGGCTATGGCACTTGTGTTGTCACAAAAGATAGGAATTCTATCAACATGAAGTCCATAGTCAAGGAGTTGGTTCCTCATCCATAACACTTGAGAACAGCAACTTCCAGCAGCAATATATTCAGCCTCAGCTGTAGAAGTAGAGACTGAATTTTGCTTTTTGCTAAACCATGATACAAGCTTGTTTCCCAGGAATTGGCAGGAGCCTGTTGTACTTTTCCTATCTATTCTGCAACCTGCATAGTCTGCATCTGAATAACCAATTAGATCAAAGCCAGATTCTCTAGGATACCAAATACCTAAATTTGGTGTACCCTTGAGATATCTGAAAATCCTTTTGATATCAATTAAGTGAGACTCCCTAGGATCAGCTTGGAATCTAGCACATAGACATGTAGCAAACATTATATCTGGTCTGCTAGCAGTTAAATATAAAAGTGAACCAACCATGCCTCTATAACTTGTAATATCCACAGACCTTTCAGTCTTATTTAATTCAAGTTTGGTGGCAGTGGCCATGGGAGTTTTTGCAGATGAACATTCCATTAAGTCAAACTTCTTTAAAAGATCATAAATATATTTAGTTTGACTAATGAAAATTCCATCACTAACTTGTTTAACTTGTAAACCAAGAAAATAGGTTAGTTCTCCCATTAGGCTCATTTCATAATTACTTTGCATTAGCTTAGCAAACTTTTTGCAAAGTTTATCATCTCTAGAACCAAATATTATGTCATCTACATAAATTTGAACAAGTATACTAGAGCCATTAACATCCCTAAAGAAGAGAGTTTTATCAACAGTACCTCTAGTGAAGTGATTCTCCAAAAGAAATTTTGATAAGGTCTCATACCAGGCTCTAGGTGCTTGCTTCAGTCCATAGAGTGCTTTCAACAGATAATACACATAGTCTGGAAAATTTGGATCTTCAAATCCTGGAGGTTGACTTACATAGACTTCCTCCTCTAATTTCCCATTTAGAAATGCACTCTTGACATCCATTTGATAGACTTTGAAATTGGCATGGGCTGCATGGGCTAAAAATATTCTGATGGCTTCAAGTCTTGCAACAGGAGCATATGTTTCATCAAAATCTATTCCCTCTTGCTGAGAATAGCCTTTAGCAACCAGTCTGGCTTTATTCCTTATGATAATGCCATTTTCATCCATCTTGTTTCTGAATACCCACTTTGTGTCAATAGGACTCTTGTTCTTTGGTTTGGGTACCAGCTTCCATACTTGGTTTCTCTCAAATTGGTTCAGCTCTTCCTGCATAGCTAATATCCAATATGGATCCAATAGAGCTTCTTCCACTTTCTTAGGTTCCTCCTGAGACAGAAAACCACTATACAGACATTCATCTTGAGTGGCTTTTCTTGTTTGCACTTTAGATGATGCATCACCAATGATCAGTTCAAAGGGATGATTCTTGGTCCATTTCCTTTGTGGTGGAAGATGTGCTCTAGATGAGGTGGCCTCAGTATTGTCATGATGTGAGACAGAGTGTTGACTAGTTGAAACTCCCCCTGAGTTGTTGGTCCTTTGCAGGGAACTTGGAGTTCTATCAACTGATGATGTAAATCGATTATCCGTTGATGAACCATGATCAACGGATGCTTCATTTTGTACTTCAACGGATGATGCACTATGTCTTTCAACGGATACTGCATTGCCTCTATCAACGGATGCAGTATTTTGTGCATTATCCAAGGGCAAGTTTTGAATCCCTTTTGAAGTGTCATCTCCATCAGTCTCCTCTTCACTATCATCACAATATATCTCAATGTTGTCAAATTTGAGTCTCTCATTATGTCCCTCATCTGTTAGTCCATCAATCTTTTTATCATCAAACACAACATGCACAGATTCCATAACAATGTTGGTTCTTAGATTGTAGACCCTATAAGATTTTCCAGCTGAGTAACCAACAAATATCCCTTCATCAGCCTTTGCATCAAACTTCCCTTTATGGTCAGATTGATTCCTCAGTATAAAGCATTTACATCCAAAGACATGAAGAAAGTTTAGAGTTGGTTTTCTTCTCTTGAACAACTGATAAGGAGTCATGCCTTTAGCTTGATTGATCAAAGAAATATTCTGAGTGAAGCAGGCACAATTAACAGCTTCAGCCCAGAAATATATTGGTAACTTTGATTCTTCAAGCATTGTTCTGGCAGCTTCAATTAAAGATCTGTTCTTTCTTTCAACAACCCCATTTTGCTGAGGTGTTCTTGGAGCTGAGAACTCATGCATGATTCCATTTTCTTCACAGAACAGCCTTAATGTCAAATTCTTGAATTCAGTTCCATTGTCACTCCTGATATTTCTAACCTTCAAGTCAGGATGATTGTTGACTTGCCTGATGTGATTGATAATGATTTCACTTGCTTCATCCTTTGATCCAAGAAAATAGACCCATGAGAACTTTGAGAAATCATCTACAATCACTAAGCAATATCTTTTTCTTGCAATAGACAATACATTGACTGGTCCAAACAAATCCATATGTAGCAGCTGTAATGGTTCATCAATTGTTGTTTCAAGCTTCTTTTTGAATGATGCTTTCCTTTGTTTGCCTTTCTGACAAGCATCACACAAACCATCCCTTGAAAATTCAACTAGAGGGATTCCTCTAACTAAGTCCTTTTTGACTAGATCATTCATTGTCTTGAAATTCAAGTGAGATAGCTTCTTGTGCCATAGCCAACTTTCAACTGTGCTTGCTTTGCTGAAGAGACAAGTAATGGATTCTGAATCTGTAGAGTTGAAGTCAGCTATGTACACATTTCCTTTTCTAACTCCAGTTAGAACCACTTTGTTGTCTTTCTTACTAGTGACAACACAGGCTTCAGAGTTGAAGGAAACTGTATTCCCTCTATCACATAGTTGACTGATGCTCAGTAAATTGTGCTTGAGACCATCAACTAATGCAACTTCATTAATGATGACATTCCTTGTTGAAATCAAGCCATATCCCATAGTAAACCCTTTGCTGTCATCTCCAAAAGTTATGCTAGGGCCAGCTCTCTCCTTGAACTCTGTGAGCAGGGAGAAATCTCCTGTCATGTGTCTTGAACAACCACTGTCCAAGTACCATAGATTTCTTCCATTTCCCTGATTGCTTGATGAACTAACTTCATTTTCTTCAGAATCAGCCATGAGAGCAAGGTTGACATACTCCACATCTTCATCCTCTTCATCTCCATTAGCTGCCCAGTCCCTTTCTTGAGTAATGAAAGCCCTCTCCTTTTGCTTGAGTAGATCAAAATATTTCTTTTTGTAATCTACTTGTTCAAATTTCTTCTTTTCAGAAGTTGGCTTTCTGCACTCACTTGCAAAGTGTCCACTTATACCACAATTGAAACACTTGAACTTGGATTTGTCCACAGTGTTTTTGTGAGGTTTAGTGGCTCTAGTGTTTTTCTTGAATTTCATCTTTGCAAATCTTCTGGACAGAAATGCAAGATGCTCATCAATACCATCTGAGTCATCTTGGCTGGAGTCGTCTTCATTTTCAGCAACTTGCTCTTTCCCCTTGCTTGATTCCTGATTTCTTATACCATCTTTGGAGTTTGATGTAGATCTCGCAGTTTCTTGTCTGCATTTCCTCTCATCTTCAGCTACCAATGCAACTGAACTTCCTTTCTTTCTCCCCTTCTCCAATACCTCATCCTGTTCCAGCTCTAGTTCATAAGTCTTCAAGATTCCATACAATCTTTCAAGAGTGAAGTCCTTATAATCTTGAGAGTTTCTTAAGGAGACAGTCATGGGTTTCCATTCCTTTGGCAAGGATCTTAAAAATTTAAGATTTGAATCCTTCACCTGGTACACTCTTCCATACAGCTTCAGTCCATTCAACAGCTTTTGGAACCTATTGAATGTTTCATTTAAAGATTCATTTTCTTCAAAATGAAAGTATTCATACTGTTGAATGAGAAGCTGCATTTTGTTTTCTTTCACTTGTTCTGTACCTTCACACAGTAGTTGAACTGTGTCCCAAACCTCTTTGGCAGTTGTGCAATTTATCACATTATCAAACATATCCATGTTAAGACCATTAAACAAAATGTTCATAGCCTTCTTATCCTTGTGGACTTCTTCTGTGTCTTCCATTGTCCATTCTGCTCTAGGTTTTGGAATGGATTGACCAACAGCAACTGTAGCTGTAGCAACTGTTGCTACTTTGTGGGGAATGTGAGGACCATTCTCAATGCAGTTTACATAACCTTCATCTTGGGAGAGTAGATGAAGGTGCATTTTCACCTTCCAATGGTGATAACTGTCTTTGTCAAGAACTGGGATCTTTACTCCAATATCCTTCTTACTCATCTTTGTTAGATTCCAAGATCTTTAAACTCTTTGTGTGTCAAGAGCCTGCTCTGATACCAATTGTTATTCCTAGTGGACTAACAATGAGATTTACAGAAGGGGGGTTGAATGTAAATCTCAAAACTTTTTCAAGTTTTGAGCAGTTTATGAAAGTTGTGTGTTCAAGAAGAACAAGTGTGTGAATTGCTTTAAGCTAATGCAGACAGATATATATTCAAGCACAAATGTAAAGAACACAACAGACCTTAAAAACTTTTCTGGTGGATTTGTTGTTCCACCAGAGATGGTATATTAGAAAATCTGTGATTAAACAATGTTGATCACAGCTGCATCCTATAACAAACTATATGAATTTTCTCTCAATGTTTTTCTAAACAGCTCTGGAAAATCTCACACCTGATTACTAGCTTCTACTTGGTTTATATATTACCAAGTGTACAAGTGAAGAACAATATAAAATACAGTAATAAAATAAGATCTTCACTTGCTTCTTTTCCTGTTCACTCCAGTACTTTGTTGACTATTGCATCTTTGTACCAGAGAAGAACGGCTGCTTTTTCTGTTGTTCCTGAAATTCGGCTACCACATCTCAGTTGTCTCTATCAACCCATGTGCCTCTGTCTGTAGGTACAACTACCTCTTATCAACGGCTAATCATCAGAACATCCGTTGAAACTTTCATCCGTTGATGCACTCATCCGTTGAAGGATGTTATCCGTTGATGACTTTATCCGTTGAAGCTTTAGAGACATCCGTTGAAGCTTAGCTTCTTATCCGTTGAAGGTCTTTAAGTCATCCGTTGATACCACTTCACTTATACAAAATTACAAGGCATGAAGTATTTACAATTGGCCTTCCTATCTGCATATCATCTAGTAGTCAACATGACTCATAGTTTCTCTCAACTTCCAAGAATTACATTTTAAATACAGAGACTGAAATATGCTACAACACTAAACTTATTTCTAAGTAAAGCTACACCATCAACGGATAGCCAAAGTGGTCTTATCCGTTGAGGCTACAGACACTAAATTTCTACTTAAGTATTTTGTTAAACATATCATCAAAATAATGCACATACATTCCTAACAATCACGTAAAGCAGAAGTTAGACGTCTCAAGAGAATGGGAAAAAGTAGTTTGCCAAAATTGATCCTTTGATTGAAAACAACCGCAAGACCAATATACTGCAGAGTGGAAGTGATGTTATGAAAATTGGATTTTGTGCAGTTGGCAAACACTTTGGAAAGTGTATCGAAGAAAATATCCCATTCAGACACCAAATTTGATTTAGAAAGTTTGGTTAAATTGATCACCCCCTGATAGTGAATAGCATTGAAAAAATTTGAGATATCATTTTCAGAGGGTAAATTACAGAAATTGTCTAGTGGAAAATTTAACGCACGATTGACGACTGTTTCATCAACTACATACTGTGTGTTTGCGACGGTGAATGAAAAAGATTTTGAATCATCGGCCACAGTAGAGGTTGTGCAAATCAGTCTAAGTAGATCGACGTTTAAAATCACATTTGATTTAATAGCAGAGCTAACAATCGAATGGTCATTTAAAAATCTAATCCATGGCTTAAATTTTTCAACATCACATTTTTCCGGATTAAAATAACCAACCTGATTATGCGCGACAATTTGGAAATTGAGAGCCATTTAAAATATTAAGAAGACACACGCTTTTCAGAATTTTAAGAATAATATTAAGAAAATTCGAATTAATTAAATTAATTTAATAATTCGAATTAAATTAATTATAATCGAAAAATTTAGACAGAAATGTATCTCGTTAAAATTCTTAACTCACAAACGCATTTTTGAAAAGCCAAAAGACACAAATCAGAAATTAAAATAAAAATAAAAAGTTCAAAATCAACAAACACAAATTGAATTTGAAGGGGCAAACTGATATATAAAAAAAATTTTGAAAATTTTGACAGCACTCCTGTATGTATATATATGTAAGTATATATCACAGGAGTGAAGATTCAGTTTGCTGAGTAAAAACTCGAGCAAGGAAGGAAGCAGTTCGAAGAGAGAGAAGAGAGAAACTGAAGAGAAAAACTGTTCGAATTTTTTGAAAAGAAATGAACTGATGAAAATGGTTTAAAACAAAACAAACAAACTGCTTTATATGACAGCTGGTATGACAATCCTGGATTGTCATACCGATTGTCATACCAGGCAAAAGAAGGAAAAGAAAAAAAAACAGAAATAAAGGAAATAACAAATTAAACACCGAGTATATATAACTGGTATGACAATCTGATAGTCATACCGATTGTCATACCAGTATAAAATAAAAGAAAATATATATATATATATATTGTTTATAACTGGCAAGATAATTGATAGTCATACCGATTGTCTTGCCAGTATAAACTATACTGAAAAACACTAATATGACAATTATATAGCTAAATGACTTTCAGCAAGACAATTTCAATTGTCTTGCCGATTGTCATTTTAGTAGAAATACAATCAAATATGTACAGACTCTATAAATGTACTGAAATTATATTACAAAATGGTAAAACTGAAATACAGACCTATAATATTTACAGAAACAAAGACAATATATCAAAATTTATTATTTTTATTCCAAAAATAGATTTCTATTGAATTTTAGCAAATAAAATTCATAGTAAAATATTTTTAGAGGAAATAAAATATTCTGAGATATTTTAAATTAACAAGTAGGGAAAATAAAAATAGATAAGATAATATATATTACATAGAATTAAGCAAGAAATATGATAAAATGATAAAATAAATTTGCAAATGAATTTTTTTTTTATTAATTTATGAAAAATTCATTTGTAAATTTATTCAGGAACAGATCACATATATTAACTAAATTAATCACTAAAACTATTCAACATGCCCAATTTACCAACTAATCTGGTAAATGTGGATTCGTCAAGTGGTTTAGTGAAAATATCTGCTATTTGTTCTTCTGTTGGAACAAAAAATAGTTCAACAGTACCATTCATGACGTGCTCTCTAATAAAATGATACCTGATGTCAATGTGCTTTGTCCTCGAGTGCTGCACAGGGTTGTTGGTGATGGCCATTGCACTTGTATTGTCACATAGAATAGGAATCTTGTTCAATACAGAGCCATAGTCTCGTAGTTGGTTCATAATCCACAAGATCTGAGCACAGCAGCTTCCAGCAGCAATATATTCAGCCTCGGCCGTTGAGTTGGAAACTGTTTGCTGTTTCTTACTGTACCATGAGACTAGCCTGCTTCCTAGGAATTGACAACTTCCTGAGGTGCTTTTCCTATCAACAACACTTCCTGCGTAATCTGAATCTGTATATCCAACAAGGTTAAAACCAGATTCTTTAGGGTACCAAATACCTAGATTTGGTGTTCCCTTAAGATATCTTAAGATTCGTTTAACAGCAACGAGATGAATATCTCTAGGATCCGCTTGGAACCTTGCACATAAATATGTAGCATACATAATATCTGGTCTACTTGCAGTAAGATAGAGTAACGAGCCAATCATACCTCTGTAGCTTGTGACATCTACCTTAATGGAGTTTTCACATGGTCCAAGCTTGACAGCTGTAGTTGATGCAGTTCTTGCTGATGCAGAATCCTCTAGATTATACTTTTTAAGGAGTTCCTTGAGATACTTGGATTGACAAATAAATGTTCCATCTAACCTTTGATTTACTTGTAATCCAAGAAAGAACTTCAGCTCTCCCATCATGCTCATTTCAAACTTGCTGTGCATTAACTTAGCAAATCTCTTACAGAGATTATCATTAGTAGACCCAAATATTATATCATCCACATAGACTTGGACTAATATAGTATCCTTCTTATGTGTTTTAGAAAAGAGAGTTTTGTCTGACACCTCAAATAAAGCTATTTTCAATAAGAAATTCAGAGAGAGTGTCATACCATTTTCTTGGAGACTGTTTTAGCCCATAGATAGCCTTGAAAAGAAAGAAGACAAAATCCAAATGATCTGGATCTTCAAAACCAGGAGGTTGCTCTACATATACCTCTTCATCCATCTTTCCATTCAGAAAGGCGCTCTTGACATCCATTTGATAAACTTTAAAGTTTGAAAATGCTGCGAATGCCAGAAATATCCTGATGGCCTCAAGTCTAGCCACTGGAGCATAGGTTTCATCATAATCAATGCCTTCAGCTTGAGAATACCCTTTAGCTACCAGTCTTGCCTTGTTTCTTGTAAACACACCATCTTCATCTAGTTTATTCCTGAATACCCACTTAGTACCAACAACTTTCTTGTGTACAGGCCTAGGTACCAGTTTCCAGACTTGTTGACTTTCAAACTGATTGAGTTCATCTTGCATAGCAATCACCCAATCTGGATCAGTCAGTGCTTCTTCAATTTTCTTAGGTTCCATCTCAGAAAGAAATCCTGAGAACAGACACTCATTTTGAGTAGCACGTCTAGTTCTGACTCTAACATCTGGATCACCAATAATCAACTCAAAAGGGTGAGCTTTATTCCAGACAGTCTGTCTTGGAAGATTTGATCTTGATGATTCGCCTTGAAATTCATTGTGATGTTGTGTCCTACTAGATGATCCTTCAGCATCTCCCCCTGAGTTGTTGCCATGTTGACTTGAAGATTCTCCGTCAGTCGCAGTGGTATCTCCATTGTTGCCAAAGTTTCCATCACTATTACCTTGAGTATCATCAGGATTAACAGGTTCTTCACCAGCAACAACCTCAGGTACTTGACCATGTTCTGATTCTGAATCTGACGTATCATCAAACTTCAGTTTCTCAGAAGGATCTTCAGTTTGGATACTAGGGAGTTTAGTGTCATCAAATGTAACATTGACACTTTCAGTTACTTTATGTTGATCAATGATATACACTCTATATGATCTTCTTCCATATCCAACAAAAATACCCTTATATGCCTTTGCCTCGAACTTACCACGACGATCATCTCCATCCTTGAGCACGAAGCATCTGGCACCAAATACATGAAAGTATTTGATAGAAGGTTTCTGTTCATTCAAAATCTCATAAGGAGTTTTCATGAAGTCTTTGTTGATTAGAGTTCAATTATGAGTATAACATGCAGTATTGACAGCTTCAGCCCAAAAGTACATTGGAAGACCTGATTCACTTAACATCGTTCTTGCAGCTTCAATCAATGTACGATTCTTCCTTTCTACCACTCCATTTTGCTGAGGGGTTCTAGGAGCTGAAAATTGTCTGGTAATCCCTTTGTCTGTACAGAATCCATTGAGAAGTGCATTCTTGAATTCTGTCCCATTATCTGACCTTATTGCTCTAACAGGGACGTTAGAATCTAACTCAATCATCTTAATATGATCAATCACAACTTGTGGTGTTTCATCCTTAGAGTGAAGAAATAAAACCCACGTATACTTGGAATAGTCATCAACTATCACAAGACAGTAACACTTCTTTGACATAGAAAGGATATTAACTAGACCAAATAAATCCATGTGCAATAATTGCAGAACACCAGTTATGGAAGATGTGTCAGTGCCTTTGTGACTTGCTTTCTTTGACTTTTCTTTCTGGCAAGCCTCACATAGTCCTTCTGGAGAGAATTCCAGCTGAGGCAGACCTCTTACCAATTCTCTTTTGACAAGAGAATTCATTGTTTTGAAATTGAGATGAGAAAGTCTCTTGTGCCATAGCCAACTCTCATCTGACGATGCCTTTGCATAGAAACAATTGACTTCAAGATTGCTTCCAGAGTTCATGTCAGCTACGAACAAATTTCCTTTCCGGATTCCCATTAAGGAGGGTTTTTCACTTTTCTTGTGCAGAATCTGACACTTCAGCTTGTCGAATAAAACATTGTAGCCGTTATCACAGAACTGACTAATGCTAAGCAGATTGTGTTCAAGTCCTTGCACAACATATACATTTTCAATGATAACATTTCCAGCTAGCAAACAGCCATATCCCTCCGTTAAACCTTTGCTGTTATCTCCAAAGGTAACCACTGGGCCAGCTTTCTCAACCACATTTGATAGCAGGGCTCTATCTCCGGTCATATGTCTTGACGATCCGCTGTCAAGAATCCACACTACCGGTTGTACCTGTTTAATGCCCTGCAATACAAATGGATTAGACCTTCTTCGGAACCCAAGCTTGGCTGGGTCCGGTATACTTGTAAAATTGGCCTTTATCAGGCAAAACAACATTCTTAATTTCAATATTCTCAACGTTCTCAATGACTGAACATTTGACCTTGTGAACAGCCTTGACAAATTTCTGTTTAGGCTTAGGCACAAATGTCTCCTTTCTAGCTTTATGAGGACTAGCAGTCTTAGACCTATCATGCTTTCTATTATTCACATGCTGACGAGGAGTAGTCTTATCATTAGAAACATGCTTACCATTAAAATAAGCAAACAACAGATTAAAAGCACAAGACATACAATCAGGAACACCACATGCTTTATGAGAAGGATTAACAATAGGCAACTTATGCATGGTAGACATGGCATTTGTGTTATCCAACTCATGTGTGTCTGAGTTAGTCTCAGTTGCTTTCACAACCTTGACTGGAACTTTTGACACACTTGACTTGGAGACAGCTTTCCCATTAGCATTATCTTCAGCACGGATTTCTTCTTGAATAATAAAAGAGGTCTCATCAAATGGTTCAACAATTGATTCTTTATAGAGGGGTTCATCAACACCCTTAAGCACATGTGGTACTTCCCTGCCTTTAGCACATACATAAGGAGGGGAGTTTATGCCTAATTTTCCAATAGCAGCATTGTAATCATAACCTATTCCATGTGTTTGATTAACAGCTTGCTTATTGTAAAACTCTTTGGACTTCGAACAAGAATTAAAGTAAGGTTTAACCTTAGCCTCAAGACCGGTGATCTTGTCTTTGAGAATAGTTTCGAGTTGTCTATAACAGTCAACTCTATTCTCTAGAAAAGATACTTGTTCTTTTAGTTTATCTTGATTAATGTGCACAAGTCTTAATTCATTGACCTCTTTCACAAGGTCTTTGATTTGTTGATTTAACAATTCATTATCACGATGAGCACAATCTAAGGAACCTCCTAGATGATAAACTAATTCAGCATCAGTAAATTTTACCTCTTTTCTTGACGATGAGGTGCTTGCATTACTAGCCATGAGAGCAAGATTCCCAACTTCTTCATCTTCACTGTCAGTATCATCCCAGCTTCTTCCCTTTGCCAGGTACGCCCTTTCAGATTTACTCTTCTGATTAGAATCGTAAGAGTTCTTCCTAGCTTGTTTTGGCTTCCTGCATTCTGTGGCAAAGTGTCCCAACTCATTACAGTTGAAGCATCGAATGGTGCTTCGATCAACCATCCCTGTTTTATACCCACCACTGCTGGTGTTAGAGGATGAAGATCCACCTTTCTGGAATCTGTTGTAGTTGGACTTGTATTTGAACTTGGGATTCCTTTTGAATCTGACATTTGAGAATCTCTTGACAATCAGGGCCATTGACTCATCCTCCAATTGCTCCAGTTCTTCCAAGGAATAATAATCATCTCCTGATTGATTTGAAGTAGGAGAATCAAATTCTGCTACTATCACATTATCTTCAACCTTGGAAGACTGTACCATTCTTTCTGACTGTTGAGATTGTTGTTGATATTGTGGTTGTTGTTGTTGTTCATCAGCTACTAGAGCAGTAGACGTGCTGACCACTCTTCCTTTCCCGTAAACTTCCTTCTGCTGAATCTGCTCCAACTCATAAGTCTTTAACACACCATAGAGCCTTTCCAAAGAAATCTCACTCAGATCTCTTGCTTCTCTTATGGCAGTGATTCTATGTTCGAGATGAGTTGGCAGTGTTAAAAGGAACTTTTTGTTGACCTCCCTGATGGAATAGTATTTACCATTAATGTTCAGGTTGTTGATCAATGCATTGTACCTCTCAAACACTTCAGTGATTCCTTCTCCTGGATTGGATTTAAAGTATTCATACTCAGAGGTTAGGATTTCTAGTTTGTTCTCCCTAACTTCCTCTGTGCCTTCATTAATAATCTCAATAGTTTCCCAGATATGTTTGGAATCTTTACAATTCATCACATGTCTATTCATCAGGGGATTTAGGGAATCTACTAAGATTAATTGAAGGCTAGCATCCAGGGAAGCTTCTTCTATTTCAGCAGGAGAGAAGTCCTCAGGATCCTTCACATAAGTTCTCGCTTTGGTGATCACCACATCATTTTCTATTACCTCTGGTTCCATAACCATAGGAATTTTTGGACCCTTCTTCAACACTTGCAAATATTTTGGATTAGCAACCTGTAAAAACAGTAGCATCTTCTTCTTCCACATAACATAATTTTCTTTATCGAAAAGTGGAATTTTAACGGTTCCAACTTTTTGTGTAGTCATTATGAAATTTTGAGTGAATAAAAAATTCAAGAAGTGAAAGAAACACAAAAGTCTAGGATCTAGATTTGTACGTTAATCAGAAGGCTCTGATACCAATTGTTAGGTCCCAATTTGTTTGTAGAAGGGGGGGTTGAATGCAAACAATACCGTTTAATCGAATAAAATGCGGAATAAAATTATGAAACAAAATTCAAGTTAAATAAAACTTTTATTAAACTTGAAAGGTGTTACAACTACGGTATCGGTTACAAGGGATTAATCTCAAATCAATTATTACAAATCTAGAATAAATTCGACATGAACTTTTTCTATTTTTGTAATTAAAAGATCAAATGCTAAATGCGATTTGAGATTAAGTTCTAGGGATTTTAATCCGCTAGATTGATACACAAGAACAAGATAAATATTTCTAGTTGATTGGATTTAACTTTACAATCTAGAAATTGATCTTGAAGTTGCAGATGAGATGAAATATTTTTCTGCTCCTTTTTCTTTTGTTCTTGAGTTTGTGTTCTGTTTGATTGCTAGTGAAATAATAGACTTCTGCTCCTTTTTATCAAACAGCCGAATGTAAACATGTACTGGCATGACAATCTTCTTTGGCCAGCAAGACTTTCGGTATGACAAAATTTACAACTAGCAAGACAATTAAAATGAGCTAGCAAGACTTTCGGTATGACTATTGATTGTCATACCGATTGTCATATTAGTTCAAATAAATTGTCTTGCTGAATTAATAACAGATTTTAATCTAAACAGAAATTCTAATAAGACAATTAAATGTATTGGCATGACTTTCGGTATGACTATCAATTGTCATACCGATTGTCATACTAGTTCAAATGAATTGTCTTGCTGAATTTAAGCAGATTTTAAACCAATTAAAATCTTGTAAATCCTTAATATTAATTCTAAATTAATTAATCAATTTAATTCAATTAATCAATAAATTAATCTTTGCAGATATAATTTATTTTCTTAATTAAATTATATGACTTAATTAATTAATAGAGAATTAATACTAACCCTGAGCAGCATCCATTCTTCTAACAATCTTCTGAAAGTCACTGAGACTTATGAATCAATTCCGCCACTTCAATGCTGACACTCGATGTACTGTCTGGTTCATGAGTGACTAACTTCCGTGACGTTTCTTCATGTCTTGACTTTGATATTCTGATTGAATCCTTGTAATAAATGATACCCTGACGAGATCTCTGTCACTTGATTAAATCCACGATCTTGATTTATATCACTGAGGCATGATCAAATTCTTGAACTTCTTCCAGTGAATCTTCAAGTCTGCAGATGAACAATGTTTCTTTATTCTTTGACAGATGTTACATTGTGAGATCTCTCTGATGATTGATCCACTATTTACTTATTACATTCTTATTTGAGTTGAGTTAAATACTCGAATAAACGAGTAGGCTATGACATATGCCTTTCAGTTTTTGACTTTCGATTTCTAGGGTTTATGTTCGAATTAGGGCTTTTTGATTCTAGGGTTATTATGATGTTTTGATGATTGATATAGCTTCCTGATATGATTTGCAGTTGATTCATGGTGTTTAATTGTAAAAAACGATTCATGGATAGTAATATTCGATTATTAGGGTTTATGCTTAATTTTCAAATCATAGCTTCGTGATTTTTGAGAATATTCGGTTCTTGAAATGTTAGGGCTTTGATTATACATGTTCTTAGCTTTAATTTTCACTATAGAACGTGGGGTTTTATGTTCAGATGCGTGATTTCGATATTTGGTCGGAGTTGATGTAGGTTGTGATCGGAGAAGATGGTGTAGGGGTTGTCCGGTTGGTTTTGGCCTGAATCAGAAGGGTGAAGTGATTTGGAATGATTAGGACTCACAAACCGTACCAAAAGATGTTGTTTTAGGCACGAATTGGACTTGCCAGAATCCTGGCCGGTCGCCGGAATATGGGCAAGTTCCGGCCAGTTGATCCCAAACCCGGGATGTTCTTGGTGACCCGGTTGCAACCCGGTTTGCAACCCGTGTTTGATCTTTTTTTGTCAGAATTGATTTTTTGACAAATATTTTTGGAAATTATTTTTATTTTTATTTTTATTTTAATTATAAAATCAGTTTTATTTATTTTATAAATTGATTAATTAATTATTTAAGTAATTGATTTATATTATAAATAATTCTGAAATATTTTTGTAAAATTAGATTTAATTATTTTCTTAATTATTTATTATTTATTTATTATTTGTTAATTATTTAAAAATGATTAATTATTTTGATAATTAATCAAATATTTTTCAATAAATCATAATAAATTCATTTTAATTCTAAAAATTATAGAAAAATCATTTTAAATTCTCATTTTTCCCAAATAATTATTTAAAAATTATTTTAGGGATTAATAATTAGTAATAATTATTTATATTGAATAATAAATTGATTTATCTGTGTTTAATTGAGGGAAAAATATCAAACTGATCACTCATTTCATCCAAAATGTATCAAATATGTCATTACTTTCCAGTTTGACTCAATTTGGTTACTAGTTTAAAATTTTGTATCAATTTAGTTATTTAAAAGTTAAGATTTTGTATCGATTTAGTCATCGGAAGATGATTTATTTGATACAAAATTTCAAATTAATGATCAAATTGAGTCAAATTGGAAAGTAATGACATACTTGATATATTTGGACAAAACGAGTGACCGACTTGATATTTTTCCCGTTTAATTGATATTAATTAGACCGTTTGTCCGATTCAAGCGAAACGAAAGCCCTTTGACTCAGAAAAATGAATTATTTTCATTAAAAATAATATTAAAACCTCATACGTTCTATAAATTAGTTGACCCTTGATATTTATTTGATTATAAGCCGAATCGCGTGCAGAGACGAGTCTGATAAATCTCGAAAAATAGGAAAAGAGTCAGATAATGATCACTTAAGCGAACATCGTGTCAATTTTGGTTCTAAATATTATTTTAAACATAAAAATGATTATGTGGCTTATGTGCTTATGTGTATTAATTGGTTAATCAAGTCTTGCTTGTTAATAAATAATATACGAGTCAATAATACACGTATGGGTAGACAATAGGAACGGCGTGAAGTCGGTTTGAGACGTAATTGAACTATGAAATGAATAAATCAGTCTATTTATTTTATAGAAGCCAAGCCAGCAAGGCAGATTGAGCCGACGATAGACGGAGGTGAAATATTTGGAGTAAATCGGTTGGGAGGCAAGTTTTTCCCTATTCTAATTTCAGAATAGTAACATTTCTTCAGATTCTTATTAAGCTTGCACTCGTTGATTCATATTCACAAACACTAATACACAATTGCTATTCTCTTGTTCATATTTCATTTCGATTCTTGATTTCTCCTTTTCCTTTGAATCTCTTATTCATATTCCAATTGTTACACATACATATTGTTATATCCGGTGATTGGAATATATCAAAGCATACCGATTGTTCCAGTTGTTACTCCATGGACTGGATAATGATGTTGGGATTAAATTTTACTTGATCCTAAGGATCGGGACATAACCGAATCCTTGAGATAGGCCGTAGAGCCTGGGTGCCCGACTAGATCTATTTAGTGCGATATAGATCTGCACTGTATCTTGGCTGATCAGCAGGGTATAAATGCGAACTTGTGTCCAGTTTAGTTCATTTGTATTTGCAAGTAGTGGTCTTCTTTCTATTCTTGCGGGGTTATATCTTTGCAGATATACCCAGAGTATCGCTTTATTTAAACTGTTTTAAAACTGTGTATATTTTGCGGACTTGTTGAGCAATTTTGGCTCACCCCTTTTTGTTGTTATTCACCTTATTGTTTTCAGTTAAGAAGGAATATGAAACCCATCAGGACTCGAGTGGTAAAGAAACGGGTCAAGGTGCGAGACCCTCTCATACCCAAGGTGTTGATCCCAATTCAGGAAGAAAGCTTTGAGTTTCCTGAACAGATGGAGTGTAGATAGTTAGTGTGTGTGTTTGAATGAAGATGAACTTAGTTTAAAACTGGTTAGAAAATGGTTTTTAATAAAAAGAGTTTGTAAGATTTTAAATTTGGTTTGTAATAAAGTAGTTAGTGGTTCTTGTTTTCATACTTCAACCTAAAAAGATCCTGGTTAGTGTTAAAAAGTGGTTTAGATATATTTCATTATTATTGTTATTCAGGTTGTACAGGTTTGGAGTTAGCTAGTAACCCCTAGACTTATACCCCGGGTCTGGAGGGCGTTACAATACACCTATGATTACTTGCCGAGTGGCCAGTCAGCCGATCAGACTTATGCTGGTGGTTCGACTCAGGCACGCAGAGTGGCATGGGAACATCAGATGGGTGAGGCCCGTTCTTCGCAGCAGCAGCAACAGCGACAACAGCAGGAGGTAGAGGACAGTGCTGGTTTGAGCTCAGCGTAGTATAGGCGCTTGACAAGGCAGATGGATGCGATGTATGACATCCATAGCAGGTTTGCACATGATCTTACCCAGGCGTTGGGTACAACTTTCAGAGCCACGGGGGTAGATATTCAGTGGCCTGTTTTTGAAGAGGATTCTGTGTACCCACCTCCTGACACTCCACCCGCGGAGGGTGATGACCATCCTGATTCCGAGTAGGTATGCCTTGATTCCTTATTATTACCTTCACCGAGGATAGTGAAATTTTAAGTTTAGGGGTGGTAGTTAGGGAATATATGTGTGTGAGTCCATGTAGATGCATATTCATGATAGTTTAGTTCATATAGTTTGCAAATTTATCATATAGTTATTTGTATTTGTCATGTAGTTATTTATTTTTTTTGTTTTTGTTTTGCGTATTTGTTATCATGTTAGTTTGTGCATATAGTTGCATGTGCATTTTATCATGATCCCTTAAGTTTGCTTTTCCGATTGATTTGTGATATTGATTTGAGTGTAGTGATGTTATATTGAGGAATGTTATGTCCCAATGAATTGATTTGCATGCTAGAAATAAGAAAATTTCACTAAGTATTAAAGGTTGCTTGCGTGCTAGATCATGATCATGGCTTATTTGTTTGATGAAGTTTAATCACTTGTTTATGTCTAGAATTTATGATATTCTCTTAGTGACAAAATAACATAGATTTTTAAAATTAGAGGAAAACATTGGATTTAATTGCTAGTTTTGGCTAGGTGTCAAATGACTTGTAGCCGACTCATATTTATATGAGTAGTTTAGGGTTGAGCGAGATGGGGCAAAACACACTCGTTCAGAAATTATTGAAAAAAAATTAGAAAAATGGAAAATAAAGAAGAAAAACATATGTGTTGTGCATAATTGATCACGAGGGGGCTCTTTAATACTTGAGTTATTAAGTTCTTAGGGGACTTTGTTCCTAGTGACCTAGGCTTTTATATTTTGGGATCCGCTAACCTAACGCTCGCTATATGGGTATTATTGCATAAGTCTTTTATGGACCTCACTCATTGCACAATCAAATAAGCATATTTTTGTTTTTTATGTGTTATCAATAAATGCATGAATCATTGTATAATTCTGATAAAATTGAAGTATTGTTAGTCATTTTGAGTTTATCATTTATTCTGTTTATAATCTTGTGATTGCCTTCATAAGTGGTGAGTTATGATTATTGATCTAGTATCGAGGGTATATCTGTTAAGCAATTGCACACACGAACATTTATGTCTTGTGAGTTGGTTTATGGGATTTGATTGAACTTTGTGCGAATAATTGCATTCATTAAGATGTTGCTCATTGGTTGGTTTAGTTATTCTGAGGGGATCATTGCATTCATGCATTTTTATTTCTTGTTTTTGAGTCTGTTATGCTCGAGGAACATCATCGATTCAAGTTTGGGTGTGTGTTATGTGGCATTTATATCCACTTAGAACGCTTTGTAAAGGCTCGAATTGGTGGTTTGTACTCAATTTGTTTGTGTATTTGATGTGTTTTTGTAGTGTTTTTCATTTCGGGGCATAATAAGGAAGAAGGGCTGGATCTTGCACACTTTATGCTTGCAAAAGTGTTAGGATGGAGCCTCAATCAAATGCACAAAAGGAACTAGCAGTTGAAGGCAAGAAAATAAGAAAAAAGATGTTTTTTCAGAAGCTCAGCGCGACCGTGTTACACTTGGGAGCGGCCGCGCCATAATTAGAGTGGTCGCGCCGTATCCTAGGGCGGCCGCACTAGGTCGGTTTCTAGAATCCTGATTTAAGTAGAATAATGATCTGCTATATAAAGACTCTTTAAAGACATTTTTTCATAACAAAGACTAAGGAGAAGACAAGAAGAAGACTTAATAGCACAATTTCAATGAAGGAAAAGAAGAGCTTGTTTTACTTATGATTCTTTGCTTAAGTTATAATCTTGGATGCTCGTTTTCTTTATTGTTGAACCGATAACTCTTGTCAACGTACTTTGTGATTTTATTCAGTTTATAAAGACCTTGTTTATTATCATGCTTTCATTGAAACCCATGATGATGATGAGTTCGATTATGAACTAATCATTATCGTGGGGTTCTAATGGATTTACTTATAGATTTTAATAGTTAATTTATTTCGATATCTTAGTGTGTGGTGATTGTATGATATCCTAGTATTGGTTGTGCTTATTTGTCTTATGAGCATCGCAAACTTATAAGATAGTGTGTTAATCCTTATTGAAGCGACAATGAATTTAGAGGTTTAGAACTTGCCATGCTAGCATAGGCTCATGTATTTTTTATGCATGATTTGTAGGTAATTTTGACCATATTACTTGCCGTATATAATCACGATAGATAACTTGTGCATTAAACCATTATGTTGTCAAATTCTATAGACATATAGGGTCTCAATATTATTGGTGTCTATTCAGCTTCTATCTCTTTTGTGGATGTCTGGTAGTAGGGTATTCGTGCAACGAAAGTTGGCGTTTACTAGTTTTGTGTTATCTGATTAGTTGTCATCACCATTGCATGCAAAGTTTAAGAAAAATGACTTTGAATGAAGTATTTAATGAAGTTAGAATCCCATGTTTGTCTCATATAAGTAATTAAACCTTAATTCTCTTAGTTAATGCTATTTAGTATAATCTCTTAATTTAATCAAAACCCAATTTGTTATTTGTCTTAGCATTGAACGATAGCCATATCATTGTTGCATAAGTGCATAAATTGAATTTAACCTAACCAATCTCTGTGGGAACGAACTAGAAAAAATTCTATATTACTTGCAAACGCGTATACATGCGTGTAAATTTAGCGCGTGTTTTCTTCCTAACAATTTCATCATCTATAATGATGCTTCTCATAAGGGATTAGGTTGTATTTTGATGCAGCATGATAAAGTTATTGCATATACGTCTAGACAACTCAAACCTCATGAGCAGAAGTACCCTACTCATGACTTGGAACTAGCGGCAATAATTTTTGCCTTGAAGATTTGGAGACATTATCTATATGGAGAAAGATGTGAGATATATACGGATCATAAGAGTTTGAAGTACATATTCATGCCAAAGGAACTTAATATGTGACAGAGAAGATGGTTAGAGCTGATCAAAGACTATGATTACATGATTAAATATCACCCAGGAAAAGCCAATCTGGTGGCAGACGCGTTAAGCAGAAATTAGAGATTGAATGTGTTCACAGTACCTGAAGAGTTATAAAAGGAATTTTAAGAATTGGAAGTCAAAATTTACAAACGTAATGAAGCAAAGATGTATAGTATGACTTTTCATCCAGAATTGTTAGAGAAAATAAGGAAATGCCAAGAGGAAGTAATGGATCAAGATATGAATCGATTGGTAGGAGAAGAGTTATGCACTCAAAAGGATTACCAAGGTATTCTCAGATTTTCTTCCATAATTTGGATTCCACCAGTGGCAGAGTTGAAGAATGAAATTCTACAGGAAGCTCACAATTTAAATTATTCCATCCATCCAAGAAGTACCAAGATGTACAGAGACTTAAAGGAGAATTATTGGTGGCCAAATATGAAAAGAGAAATTGCGGAATGGGTTAGCAAATGTTATACGTGTCAAAGAGTTAAGGCGGAGCACCAGAGACCAAGTGGATTATTACAACTGTTAGAGATTCTAGAATGGAACTGGGAGCACATTGCTATGGACTTTATATTCGGCTTACCAATGACAAAATCGAACCACGATGCCATTTGAGTTATAGTGGATAGACTAACTAAGTTAGCTCAATTCTTGCCTATTAATGAAATATTTTCACTGGACAAGTTGGTTCACATGTATTTGATGGAAATAGAAGTTCGTCATGGAGTCCCTGTGTTTATTGTATCTGATCGAGATTCATGATTCAATTGAAGATTTTGGAGAAGTTTTCAAGAATATTTGGGAACTAGATTGAATATGAGTACGGCTTATCATCCACAGACGGATGGCTAAAACGAGAGAACGATCCACACTATTGAAGACATGTTACGTGTTTGTGCCTTTGATTTCAAAGGAAATTGGGACGAGCATTTGCCCTTAGTGGAATTTGCTTACAATAACAGTTATCGTGCAAGTATCGGAATGCCTCCCTATGAAGCTCTTTATGGAGGCAAATGTTGATCACCAGTATATTGGGATGAAGTTGTAGAACATAAGATACTTGGACCGAATTGGTGCAACAGACAAAAGAAGTTGTCGAAGTCATTCATAAAAGGTTAATTGCAGCACAGGGTCACCAAAGAAAGTATGCAGATCAATTCAGGAAGGATATGGAATTCAAAGAAGGAGATCTAGTACTACTGAAAGTGTCACCATGGAAAGGATTGTCTAGGTTTGGAAAGAAAGAAAAGCTGAGTCCTAGATACGTTGGACCTTTTGAAATTTTAAAACGTGTCGGGAAGGTAGCTTACGAGTTGGCGTTACCTCCGCACATGGAGCACATTCATAATATATTTCACGTATCGATGCTTAAGAAGTATAAACCAGACTCTAGGCATGTAATCGAGTATGAGCCGATAGAACTTCAGGCATATTTGTCTTATGTAAAGAATCCAATAGAGATTCTAGAAGAGAAAGAGAAAGTGTTAAGAAATAAAGTTGTAAAATTAGTAAGGGTATCGTGGAGAAACCCAAAGGTTGAAGAGTCAACTTGGGTGTTAGAAAATGATATGCGAGAAAAGTACCCTCAGTTATTTATTTAGGAGATTCTGAGGACACAATCCTTTTAAGGGGGAAGGATGTAATATATGGGGTATATCGTGTGAATTTTGATGAATTATCTGATGATTGGTATTGATATTTAGATATATATATATATACATTTGTCTGTGTGTGTGTGGTAGAATGTGAGTATTTTAATTTCAATATGTCCAGAATAAAGTATAGATAATTATGGTATTTTTCTGGTAATTTTTGGATTGTTATATGATTTTATAAAGAATTATGGATTTGATAATTATTTCTGGATAATTATAACACTATTTTATAAAGCTGGAAATCATCCAACTTCAACCATTTTTGCATTTTTACAACCTGAAACTCTTCGGAAAACTCCTTCCTAACCTAATATGATTATTCTAATCATTTTCCTTGTTATGACTTTTTCGATCGGGAGTAGGTTTGACTCGTACGAGTCCCGACGCTAAATTTCCAATACAATAACCATTTTGATAGCCTATAAAACCCGTATTCTTGAAATACGGGATATTATTACATTATCTTCGTATAAAGTGTTTTATGAGGAACCCGGTTTTGATAATTATCCAAAACTGATATCCAATCGAATCATTTTTGCAGTTATTTAGCGGCTAAGTAACCTATTTTCTGATCCAATACGATCCAACATGTATTAATATTCCATAACTATAAATAGCCTTTTTTTATTTCAATTTATTTGTATAATCATAAACAAACAGTAAAAACAAAGAATTTACAGAGAAAAACACGAAATCCCATCGTGTTCTTGAGAATCAGACCCAAAAACGAAAGCGTTATCAAACTCGGAATCAAGCGTGCCATATACCGAATCGAAGCTCTTGAAAAGTTCTATCAGAATCTACCATCAGTTTCAGTGCAAAAATAAAGGTTCTGTTCCTATTTATTTATTTTATTTTGAATTAATAAGGATTAAAATATAAAATTTTGATTGGGGTATTGTTTGGGTGATTCAGTGATTCTATCATGTAGATAATTTTGTCCTGATCATTTTGATATATTATATGATGAATTTGGAGTTCAATAACATGTAGAAAAGTGGGTTTAATTTTCGAAATAATAAAATTAGGGTTTATGTGTATGAATGTTCATAATTAGAATCTAGGCATTTCTTTGTTAGGGGTTATTGATTAACAAGGGGTTCTGGGAAGATGTTCGCCGGAAAACATCGAGGAACTGCGGCAGAAAATTATGGTTTAATTTACGGTTGATTTACTGCGCGTTTGATCGAGTTTTTGATACGAATGAGTTCCCGGTAACACGGGCTTTAATTCCCGATGATTTGATATATTTCTGGGCGAGTTTAAAGTTGGCCGGAAATGCTTCTGTCGCCGTTAATGGCGAATGGCCAGCGGCCACCGGAGAAGACAACCGGGGGGGGGGTTACAGTTTAACCCCTGGTTGTTTTCAAAGGTTGCAAATTCAGTATTTTAATTTTAAAAACTTGCAAAGCTTGGATTTATGTTTTTAAAATGTGCAAATAATGGATTTCTGTTTTTATTATTTTCCGAAATAGTATTTTCTTTTTATAATATTTTCAGAAAATTGTTTTTAATTATTTTAAAATCCAAAAACTATATTTTTAATTCTGAAATTTTTTTAATTCAAAAATAAATCTTAATTATTTAATTAATTAATTTTAGTTAATAATTAATTATTTAATTATTCAATTAATTTAAATATTTATTGATTAATTAATTTAATTAGTTATTAATTAACTTTAATTGATTATTTAATTAGATTTAATTATATATTTGGATTTAAAAATTCTGAAAAATAGTTTCGAGCTTTAAAATATTATTTTAATTTATTTTCAAGGCTCGATAATTATTATTAATTGATTTTAAACTCAGATTCGGGTGTTCGAATCTTGTTATTTAATTTTAAAATAATTTGGAGACCCGTTTAATTCCAAAAAATGTTCAAAAATTCGTATTAAATACCCAAAAAATCATTTTAACCCCAAATCTTCTTTGAAAATTATTTTGATCGAATATCTTACGTTCTATGTGTGATCAGATTGATATGTAACATGTCTGTATATGCATTGTTTGACGATTTTATTCGTAACTTTCAAACCGTAAGTCGGATTTGGGTGAAATGAAGGATAGATAGAAGCTTGTAACAAATAGAATGAGATGAGAAATAGTATTGATACATACATGTAATGTCTAATAGAGGAAGTAAGACGTAGAAAGGAAAAGCAAGTGGTCAGTGAGCGGGAACCAATTGACGATTGCAAGTTAAGTTAAAGCGGACTGAGATAAGGCAAGTATTTCCGAACTTTCTTCATATATGTTGTTTAGTATTCCAAATAGTTCTTGTTTTATATTGCAAGTGCTTTGAAGTACTTAACCCTAAACCTTAATTCTTGTTATTGATCTTGAGCCGTAAGCCTTATTCTCTGTAAACTGTTGATTGTTGAATTCTCAGATATGAACCACACATATACGATACTACTTCACAAATATATATATACCACATACTAATCCCTGATATGGAATTGCTTAACGTATGAACCTTTATACCTTGTATAATAGAAGAACAATCCTTGTAACCACTAAACCCTTGGTCTTCTAGGTTCTGATTCTTTCCCAGGCTGGAAGCCAATCTTCATATTTACCATATTATACTTTCCTGGTATTAAGAATCACCCTATGCCTCAAGATAAAGGTTGTTTATGATTCAGTTTATTGATTTACATTGTTATCAGGTTGTTACTATAGAATTGGATTGTTTTTAAATATGGACCAGATTCGTGGTCGGACCAGATTTGTGGTCGGACCAGATTCGTGGTCATGATAGGCCAATGTATGCCTTGGATCTAGTATAGAGAACAAATCTGTGAGCCTTGCTCGGGGTTAGTGCGTGACTGATCAGTAGCCTAACCTTGGTTTTATAAAATGAAAGTGAATATCCAATTCTAATCATTGCTTATCAGGAAACTTGATTCCTTATATTATTTTAGTTGATCATTGTTTAATATCAGTGTTGTCATTATGACTTGCTGAGCTAGTTAGCTCACTCTTGGAAATCTTTTTATGTTCTTTTCCATTTAAAAAGGAAATTGGTGGTAGCGAGGATCCCCAGACAAGTGTACGAGCTAGGTTTCCAGGTTGTGATGGAATAAGCCAGCAGAGGATGTTTGTCTTAGTTGTGTTTAAAGTTTGTAAGACTGTTTTATTTTAGTTGTAAGATAAATAAATTGGGATTTGGTACGTTTGTAATATAAATATGGTTATGGCTTGTGTGCATACTTTAAACTGTTGTGATCCGTGGTTATATTAAGTGGGGTCATTGCATTTATTATTTTATAAACAGGTTTATATATGGTGTGTGCGTGTCTATATGTTATGGACCCCAAACTTCTGACCCGGGTTTGGAGGGCACCACAGATACAGTATCAGAGTTTGGCTGATTGGCTGATATTTGAGCTCGGTGTGATCGGGAGCAGTAGCTAGGGATTGTCTTCAGAGATGGTTAGCTGTTAAAACTCGGACGTGTGCGTCCTGTAGAGTCCAGAGTTCTGTAGATTATTTTCAGTTAGTGTACTATGATGTTTAGACAAAGGCTGCTATGACAGTCACATTTTGTTGTGTATTCGTCCAGTTTTCTTATTGTACTATAGTAGCTGTAGTTAGATAATCAGAAACTGTTGTTGTATTAATATTCCACTTATGAAAAATTATGTTGTTTAGCTTTCTTTTACTTAAAATCTTTGCACTGTTATTATTGTTATTATTGTTTCCGGTATTTCTAAATTTAGCAATTCATTATAGACAAACCCCAAAAAAAAAGGATGAGGATATTTCATCTTGGCAGCATTCTCCTGAAATATATGTATAAAAAACGTTTGTTATATATGATTTTTAAAAATCTGAATATCTTCTGCTATGTTTCAGGAGAATGCCACCAAAGAGAAATAACCAGTCTAACTCTTCTAGTAGAGAATCTGTTGGAGATCTAGCTATGAATGAATTGCTAATTTTGTTACGCCAACAGTCTAATGAGATGGCCCAACATCAACAATAATTCCAGTAACAACTACAACAATTTTAGCTATAACAATAGCAACAACAACAATTAATACAACAACATCAATAACAAATCTAACAACAACACCTGCAGATTCAATAATAACATTGGCAGAGAGGGCTAAACAAAACCACTAGCTTTGAATCTTTCTAATCTGTGAAATCCCCAGAGTTTAAGGGTGAAATAGATCCCATAGCTGTGAGAATTTTGTTAAAAGAGATAGAGAAAGCTTTTACTCTTACTCAAGTAAGTGACGATCTTAAGACCAATTATGCGAGTTATTTCCTAAAGAATGAAACAAATTATTGGTGGGAGTTGACTCGAGCTTTAAAGGAGAATGTCCTATCAAATGGACTAGGTTAACATAATAATTCCTAGAAAAGTATTTTCCATATTGTTTGTAGAACCAGATGAGGTTCAATTTTTGGAATTGAAGCAAGGGGAAAGGAGTGTGGCGGAGTATGAAGCTAAGTTTATGGAATTGGTCAAAATTGTGCCAGAATATGTGAGTATAGAAGCTCAGAAAGCAAAGAGGTTTCAACAGGGATTGAAGCCCGAAATTCGAAGTGGAGTTGTAGCTTGACAACTCAACACATATACCTCTGCAGTTCAGGGTGCCTTATTTATAGAATGTTAGATATGTTTGATGATGTCATGACTAATCTGATGTGTTTATTTTCAGAACTTAATATCAGGACTTATCAGGACTTAGCTGGGAATCAGGATTTACTGAAGACAGGAAGATATCAGAACTTAAGGTATCAGAACTTGTGATATCAGAACTTAAGGAAGGATATGCTTCAGAAGTAAAGTGCAGCTGATTTCTAGGAGAGGATCTGGACTAAACAAAGGAAGATATGCTTTAGGAGTTGGACGACCAGAAGACTTGTAAAAAGATAATATCTGATTGATATATTTTAGGAAGAGATATATTTCATATCAATTAGAAGATATATTGTAATTGTGTACTATATAAACATAGCTTAGGGTTTATACTAAATGTGTTATCATTCTCGAGAATTTATTCATTGTAACCCTGGAAGCTCTTAGTAATATCATACATCACTGAGAGAGTAGATTAAACCTACTGTAACAGAGTTTGATATATTGAATAAACTTGTTTTCTGTTACATACTTGTGTTTATAATCGAATTGATTGTAGATACTATATTCAACCCCCTTCTATAGTATGATTGAGGCCTAACAAGTGGTATCAGAGCCAATCAATCATGTCTGATCAAGCAAAAATACCAGACCCTCAAGAACCTGCAAAGGTTCAACCCATTCAAAACACCAGTAGATATGAAACCATCAGGGTTCCTTTGCTCAGGGTGTCTGAGTACCCTGTTTGGAGTGTGAAGATGGCCATGTTTCTGGAAGCTAGAGATCCAGAATATTTAAACAGAATTCATGATGGTCCACACAAGCCCACAAAGCTTTCTGTTGCAGTTGGGAATGAGCCACAGAGGATGATTCCCAAAAAAAGAGAATTCACCACTGAAGATGTGACGCCCTCAATCTCGGGGTTAGGAAACGAGGACTCACACATCTTTAATCTATTAATTAAATAAGCATAAACCCCGATTAACTACTAACATGATCAAACATGATAAAGTGTGAGACAAGATTACAACAACCAACCATAAATATAACTTACAACCCCAAAATAATATTATATAATCATAATCAATCCCGGCTTGGAACCGACAGATATCCCATTGTATCTTTTCAACTCTCTGGCTAAGCGCTTTCTCACTCAAAAACATCACTATCTGCTCTGGCAACCGGAAGCCCTCAACACGATAGGGACCACCAGTACGCTCTTACGAGCAGTGCGCCTAAGCCTGGCCATCTTCTTGCTTAACTGCCATGGTTAAATTACAAATAAACATATGAGTATAAAACTCAGCAAGTAACTATAAAGCAGTTCTACGATATAGAATCCACACTATACTTTACCAATCTTAGGGCATTCTACTTTATCAGTTCTAGGTGGCAGATTTCTATCTTTCGGGTTATAAAAGGGTTATGAAGGAAAAATTTGGGGCTTTCAAAGAACAAGGCTCAAGCAGGGTGAAAGCCGACATTCATCACAAATCATTAAAGGATCAAAACAGATCTTTCAAAAAAAAGCAACAATCTTCTCATTATATACAATCAATTATATGATCAACAGAATAAAAATCAGGGTTCACAAGTTATAAGCTGCACAATATCACAATCAACTCTTTTCAAAGCAATATAAACCATTTTCATTTTCAAAGAATCAATTACTGAGTAGGAAATTTCAATTCCTTTTTAAAAATCAATATGGAATCCTTGATTGGACCACTTAATCTTTCATTTCATTATAATACGGGTGATCAGCCCGTACCGACCTCCATCCGGTCTTTAAGGTACCAAATAGCATAATTTCAGCCTTAAACTGGACTAGCCCCGCTAGCCTCTTACTATGACTGGACTAGTCCCACTAGCCTCTTAAGTCCCAATCCAATCCATCAGGAATTCGTTTGAAAAACCTTGAGTTGGCAAAAGTAGGTTTTCTAAATTCATTTTATCATTACCAAGAATATGAAATCATTCAGACTCATTCAAGTCGAAACTCATTCTTAGATTCAATTTCAAGAAATCAAAGTTAAGGAAATGAATCAAGGATAAGAAGGCGCAATTCTAGGGATCTTGAATCAATAATAACAAGGTACTTGAGTTAGAAGAATCAAAACTGTTTCAAGGATCAATAGGGAATATGGTGATCAAGGAATGTAGCATCATTACAAGGGATTTGTAAAGGTACTTATAGGGTTTATAACAGTTCATGGTATAACAAATAATTTGAACAGGAAAGATAGGTTACCAAAGGGTTGAATCAATAAGCTTATCAATAACAGTTTTATAAGATCAAAGACAGGGTATCTCAAATCAATAACAAGGGTTCATTCTTTTAACAGTTCAATACTCTACATGGCATGAACAATATCATCTCTATAACCATTTATACAAGTAATTAGAGTTACTTGCCTGAATTCACTTTCCTGAAGGTTAAACTACTGCCACCTAGAATTTCTTTCCCTTTCCTAGCCTGAATGCCCTCACGCTCCGAATCTACAATCCAATCTACAATCCAAAACCAAAACCTTAATTAGTTCTCAACTCATGTTCCCGGAATGTTCACTTAATACGATAACTCGATTATACTCTTGACTCAAATATACGAGTATAATTTATACAAATATGCACATAACACATAACACATTCCTTTCTCATAGCCTATATATCTTTATATACTCAATAATCAACTTATACTTGCTTAACCTTAACTATTCTTCAAATCACACTATTATAACTCATACGAGTACATGATTTATTCACAACTAAATCTTTACAACCATAACTATCACTTCTAGTTCTTTAATACCAAACAAACAAAGAAATAAATCACATATCTCCTAGAATTTCACATGCAATCACTTAGCAAGGTAATGGAACCAAATCAATCACTTTAATACCTATATTCCATTCAGCTATAACCACAAAGCACAACCAATTGTACTCAATTTCAATCACACATAACCAAACACAAATAAACCTCTTTTGGTAACATGCAAATTACAAGAGTCGCTTACGCAATCAAGCTTCATCCTTTATAATAAAAAAAACGAATCATAATCATATTAAGAATCGAAAATCAACACCTTCTTTCGAGTATCAAAAATTCGAACACAAGCACCATCCAACATTGAGATGCAACCAAGTTCTCCTTTCAATTATCACTAGCAACTAATACCATTAGCATATAAACTCAAAAAATCAACTTAATTCTCTTTTTAACCTTAAGACCCATTCGGGTTTTTCAAGAAAACACACATGCAAAGATCAACTTTGACATGCAAAGTTTTAAATCACAATTTCAACTTGTTTTAAACCTTAACTTAGACATTCAACTCATTTTCTTTACAAATCAAACTAAACTTATTCGATTATACTCAAATCTTATATGCAATTATCAATTCATCTCTTTAAACCAATAACCATTCTAATTTCCCACTATTATCCTAAAACAATAATCCACAATCACAAAAATCAACTCAATAATTTCCTAAAACAAAAACCCATTCGGTTTTTAAGAAATCACCACATGCAAACACCGAAAATAAGTTTTATGACTACTAGAGTTCAGTAATAACATCATCACTCACCACCGGTTCACCGGAGTTCATCACCGGTGGCGGTGGCTTCACGGTGGTGCCCTCATTCGAAGGTGTCCAACCATAAAACCTCTGATTCTCTTAAAAAAATGCAGCAACACTACATGCAATATGATTTCATCATAAAAATCACAGAAACAAGAATTGATCAAGCAAAACTCGGGCCTCGGTTCAAAACCGAACCCAAACACACACCCACGCACTTCGCATGCAAGCATAAGCACATACATGCACTTGAATTGAAACTCATATATGGAACAAAGATGAAGATTCATGGAGGATTTCAAAGAATTAGAGAGAGAGAGAGACAATATCCTGAGAAGAAAAGAGAGAGAGAAGAGAGAGCTTCGAGAGTGAGAGAGAGAGATGAGAGAGAGTGAGAAAACAAAAGAGAGAGAGAGAAGAACCGGGTAAAGGAAGAAAAGAAGGGGGGGGGGAATGGGTTTTTATAATAAAAGGGCAGGGGTACTTTTGTAACTTACAAATCCTTCTCTCCTTTTATTCTCCTTTCTCTTTTATTCAAAACTCAAAAATGAATTTAAATAATGAATAACTCTCTCAGAAAATATGGGTATGCAAAGAATGATAATTTTAAGACTTAGATCTTGAAATTAGCTTTCCAACCATTACTCATAATAAGATTTTGAGCGTACGGTTGATTTTATATGATTTTTACAAGTTCGTACTAATAATAGCATTTTATCACATAAAAATCAATTCAGAATGCAACGATCATAAAATAAATCCATCCATCATTTTTAGAAAGTCTCTAGGACTATTTCGAAGATAACAGAATAAATCTCATGCCTTTACGTTACTCAGATAATTTTATAAAAATGTGTGAAGGTTAATTAAACCTTATTTAAAGCAAGTAATTCTCTTAAATCCATAAAATATTAACAAATCACGTAATCATGCATACAGACAAGCAAGCACATATACGGACATATCACAATTCATGTCTAATCATAAAAATTGTCCTTCTTTAACATTATTCCTTTTTACGCGTACCGGGTCACGTTCAGCCTGACGGCCCGACGCTCAGTGTTTCAATCACGCTTTACAATATCATTATCGACTGACACGTCACTATAACGGATTACTTTACTCAAGCATTTCATTTCACATAATAACACATAATTCACATTTTAAATACTTTAATCCCCTTTTTACGATGGGTTCCGTTCTACCTGACGGCCCGACAACACAGCTTAATTCCTGAGCCGACTCTTTAAATTGGAACGCTTCTATTTATTCTCCTAGATATTAATATTCAGTAAAGAAAATTAACCAATACTTAATCACATAATTCATATTTACAGCACATAAATCATATTTTATTCTCTTAATTACGTCACAAAATTCTCGGTCGTCACACAAGACATCTCTTCACTAGGCAATGATGCAAAAGTAAGACACTTGCTTCATAGTGCATTTAACAATGTCATGTCAAACAAGGTGATTGCATGCAAGACTGCAAAAGAAATCTGGGATGCATTGGAAGTGAGATGTCAAGGAACCAATTCCATCAAAAAGAACAGGAAGACAATACTCACACAGGAGTGTGAGCACTTTGACTCAAAATATGATGAGTCACTAACTGATACATATGACAGATTCACAAAGTTGTTGAATGATCTGTCACTAGTGGATAAGGAATATGATACAGAAGATTCAAATCTGAAATTCCTACTAGCTCTTCCTGAAAAGTGGGATTTGAAAGCTACTACAATAAGAGACATCTATGAACTTGTTGATATGTCTCTTGATGAAATCTATGGGATGCTCAAGACTCATGAACTTGAGATGGAGCAAAGAAAGAAGAGGCATGGAAGGAAGTCTAAGACAGTTTCTTTAAAGACTGAAGAAAAGCCAATTGTCTCTAGGAAGGCAAAAGGAAAGGCTCTCATCATACAGTCTGATTCGGAGTTATTAGATTCTGATGATGATGATTCAGAACCTGAAAATTTATCTGAAGTGGATGTTGATGCAGAGATGATGCAACTGTGTGCTCTTATGGTGAAGGGTATCACAAAGATAGCCTACAAGAAATTCAGAAAGGGTAAGAAGTTTTTCAAGAAAGGTGGAAGTTCTGACAAGAAAGGGTTCAGAAAGACTGAAGGAAAAGGAGGAAAGTCTGACCGAGGAGACAACTCAAATGTCAAATGTTACAACTGTGGTGAAAGAGGCAACATATCTCCTGATTGCAAGAAAGGAAAAGGTGATAAAGGCCAGACACTTATCATAAAGAAGAAACTGGGCAGACACTTCAGAATCTGAAGAAGAGGTAAACTATGCCTTAATGGCAAATGCTGATAGCAGTTCTGATGCTGCTGAACTAAAGGTACCTCTATCAACTCTTGCTTTTAAAACAGATGATATTACTGAGTTGAGATTATTTCTGAAAAATATTTATATTAGCTATAGAGATCAGACTTTAGAGAATGAAAGATTAAAATCTGAAAATCGAAAGTACAAAAATAGAAATAGCTATCTTGAAGAAGAGTTAGTCAAGATGAACACTATTCAGACAGAGAGAGATAATGCTGTGTATGTTAAGAATGAATTACTTAAACAAAATGATTATCTAAAAACTGAATTAGAAAAAGAAAGAGAAGTCACCAGGACTTGGATTAACTCAGGCAGATCAAATCAGAATATTCTAAGTAGTGGAAACTGAAAAGAGGGGTTAGGTTATAAAGATGGTAAAAGTGAGAAAGGGACTTTGCCAATTAAGCCAAAGGTAAATCCTGTTAAATTTGTTGCAAAAACTGTTGTGTCTGATTCTGAAGAGATGAAAGACTCTAAAACAGAAGTCAAAGAAAAGTCAACTTCTAACAAATTAAAATAGTAGAAACCAGCTTTGGTAAACATTGGCTTAATGACAAAGAAGCAGCTTAAGTATAAGCTAAAAGAGATTAAAAATGTGAACAAGGTAAAGGAAGCTAGGAAAAATAGGAATAGAAAGGAAGGTGTGAATAAAAGTAATAATTATATGCTTGTTCCTAATGCTCCTAGAAAGAAATGCTATAATTGTGGAAACTCTAACCATCTTGCTTCTTTTTACAGGAAGAATAAAGATATAAACTCTTTACCTCCTAAATCAGGAGTTAAGAGTCAGTCTGTTAGGTTTAAACCACAATATCCTTGTTTTCATTGTGGTAGTTTATGGCATTATATTTATAATTGTAAGGAATATCATAGTTTGTACTATGATTATTATGAAATAAAACCTTCTTTAAAGAAAGTTAGTGTAATTCCTTCTAGTATAAATTATGATGCAAAGTCTGATATAAAGTCTGATAAAAAGTATGTTAGCATAAACTCTGAAACTAAATCCACTGCAAATGCTAACAAACTTAACAAGGCCAAAGGATCCAAGCACGTCTGTGTCCTTAAAACTAACCAATAGTGGTCTTTGTGATTGCAGGGCAACAAGAAAAATATCCTGGTTCTGGACAGTGGATGTTCAGGACATATGACTAATAATAAAGCCCTGGTATCAGATTTTGTGGACAAAGCTGGCCCAGGAGTTTCTTATGGAGATGGCAACATGGGAAATAATTTGGGATATTGCAATATCAATCTTGGGAATTTCATAACTGAATCAGTAGCTCTTATCTTAGGACTTAAACACAATCTGCTAAGTGTGAGTCAAATCTGTGATAGAGGTTACCATGTGGATTTCTTTGAAGAATACTGTGAAGTTGTAAGTAATTCTACAGGCAAAGTGGTTCTGAAAGGATACAGACATGGTAACATATATGAAGCCATACTTTTAACAAATTCTGCAATCTTTCTGTTAAGCAGAGCATCAATTGAAGAAAGCTGGAATTGGCACAAGAGACTCTCTTATTTAAATTTCAACAACATAAATGAGATAGTAAAGAAAGATCTTATGAGAGGACTGCCAAAATCAATATTTACTCCTGATGGTCTTTGTGACTCATGTCAAAAGGCAAAATAAAGAAAATCTTCATTCAAGAGCAAAACTGAATCCTTAATTCTTGAGCCTAATCATTTACTGCATGTTGATCTCTTTGGTCCAGTCAATATCATGTCTATTGCAAAGAAGAAATATGCTATGGTTATAGTGGATGAGTTCACAAGATACACTTGGGTGTATTTCTTGCACAAGAAGAATGAAACTGCATCTACTCTAACTGATCATGTCAGCCATCTGGATAAGTTAGTCAAAGATTCTGTTAAAATAATAAGAAGTGATAATGGCACTGAGTTTAAGAATTCAATCATGGAAGAGTTCTGCAAAGAGCAAGGAATAAAGCAGGAATTTTCTGCACCTGGAACTCCACAGCAGAATGGAGTTGTAGGAAGAAAGAACAGGACTCTTATTGAAGCTGCACGAACTATGCTTCATGAAGCAAAGCTACCAACCTATTTTTGGGCTGAAGCTGGGCAGGCTGCTTGTTTTACACTGAATGCTACACTCATAAACAAGCATGGAAAAACACCATATGAGATGCTGAAGAAAAAGAAGCCAAATATGAAATATTTTCATGTATTTGGATACAAGTGTTTTTTTCTTAAGACTCATCCTGAACAGGTGTCAAAAATTGACCTAAAAGATGATGAAGGAATTTCTGTTGGATATCCACTTTCCACAAAAGCCTTTAGAGTCTACAATTTAAGAATAATGGTTGTCATGAAATCTATCAATGTATCTTTTGATGATAAAAAGATTACTGGAATTGAAGATTTCAATGATCATGATTAGCTGAGATTTGAAAAATGAAGATGTAAATTCTGATTCTGTAAATTTTGATCACCTAAATCCTGATCCTGTAAGTTCTGACGGGTTAAATTATGATGTCATTAAAACTGTGGTAACTGCTCCAAAGGAAAATGCACCTGTACAGGGGAAGCAAGCTGATGATCATACCATATCTCAAGACTCTCAAGAAGCATCACAACCAGCCACTGGCTTTTCAAGTTCTGATGAGCCAAATTCTGACAATTCTGGAAACTCTAATTCTTCAATTCCTGAAGGATCCAACTCAAATTCTGGAATCTCAGAGAGCATAACTTCAGGGGGAGCATCAGAAAATGCTGATGGAGACAGCATGGATCATGGGGGAGGATCCAGTTCTAGAGATCAACTTCCATCTGCAAGGAAGTGGACTAAATCATACACAACTGACTTAATAATTGGAGATCCTGAAACAGGTGTCAGAACTAGAATAGCAACAACAAAAGAATGTCTTTATCATTCCTTTCTATCTTAGAATGAACCAAAAAAAGTGGAAGAAGCTCTTCAAGATGCTGATTGGGTGCAAGCAATGCAGGAAGAGTTAAATGAATTTGAAAGAAATAAAGTCTGGACCCTAGTACCAAGACCAAAGAACAGGTCCATTGTTGGCACAAAATGGGTGTTCAGAAACAAAACTGACAGTGATGGCATAATTAAAAGAAACAAAGCAAGGCTGGTTGCTAAAGGTTACTCTCAACAGGAGGGTATTGACTATGATGAAACATTTGATCCAGTTGCTAGATTGGAAGCCATAAGAATTTTTTTGGCTTATGCTGCTCACAAGAAGTTTAAAGTCTTTCAAATGGATGTGAAAAGTGCTTTTGTCAATGGAGAATTGGAAGAAGAGGTATATGTTGATCAACCTCCAGGCTTTGTAGATCTAAAATTTTCAAATCATGTCTACAAGCTTGACAAAGCACTTTATGGCCTTAAGCAAGCTCTAAGATCATGGTATGAGACTTTGACTCAATTCCTTCTGGAAAGTGGATTTCACAGAGGCACAATTGACAAGACTTTATTCTACCTCAACCATGGAAAGGACTTACTTTTGGTACAGATATATGTTGATGATATCATATTTGGCTCTACAAATACAAAATTATGTGAAAGATTTTCCAAGTTAATGCAGTCAAGATATCAAATGAGTATGATGGGAGAGTTGAGTTATTTTCTGGGACTTCAAGTCAAACAAAATGAAGAAGGTACTTTTATCAGTCAATCCAAGTACACCAGAAACTTACTCAAGAAATTTGGAATGCAAGATAGTTCTAATGCATCAACTCTCATGGCCACTGCCACCAAGTTAGATAAAGATACTGGAGCATCAGTAGATATTACTAACTATATATGTATGATTGGCTCTTTATTCTATTTAACTGCAAGTAGACCTTATATCATGTATGCTACCTGTCTCTGTGCAAGATTTCATGCTGATCCAAGAGAACCTCATCTAATAGCTGTGAAAAGAATTTTCAAGTACCTAAAGGGTACAACTGATCTAGGATTGTGGTATCCTAGGGAATTAGATTTTAAGCTAATAGGTTACTCAGATGCAGATTTTGCAGGATGGAAAATAGACAGGAAAAGCACTAGTAGAAGTTGCCAATTTCTTGGAGGCAGATTGGTTTCTTGGTTTAGCAAGAAATAGAAATCAATTTCCACATCAACTGCAGAAGCAGAATATATTGCTGCAGGAAGCTGTTGTGCACAGATTCTTTGGATGAAGAATCAGTTACTGGGCTATAGGTTAGAATTTTCTAAAATACCTATTTACTGTGATAATCAAAGTGCTATTACTATGACAGGAAATCCAGTTCAACACTCAATGACAAAGTACATCAGCATTAGGTACCATTTCATAAGGGAACATGTAATAGAAGGTATAGTGGAATTGTATTTTGTTCCAACAGATCAACAACTAGCAGATATCTTCACAAAACCACTACGTGAAGCTACTTTTACAAGAATGGTAAATGAACTTGGAATGTTTCAGGTTCTTTCTCAAAATCTGTTTAGTTTTTGTTCTCATACATCAAACTTTATGATCAGTATTTACAGATTTTCTTATCTAAATGTAATATGTGCTTAAATTGTAACATGTTAAACACTTCTTATTATCTGATGTGATTCTATAAACTCTAAAAGTCTTTTGAATGTTCTGTAACTATTCAATCCAAAATTGGCATGTAAATAAGGGGAACATCTTTGTGGTGATTTTCCCTGTTCAAGTCAGCAATAATTCTTCTCCCTTGGACTCAACAATCTTTGTTTTTTGGGTTCTCAATTGAGAGATCCTCATATATAAAATTAGCTAATATCATAAATAATCTAGCATAATAGATGTTCTTAGACCTCTTCTTTATATCTCGTAACTTACTCCCTAATTCATACATGATAAAAGTATTGAAATTAAAATACTTATCACGTAAAAGTATATAAAGTATGTTTACAAGTGAATAAGTCACAGCATCAAAGTTGCTAACTTTACCAGAAAACACCTTAATAAGGGAATCACATAGAAAGCTCCATTATTTCCTAATACCCATTCTCCTAACATCATCTAACCTAGGGGCAATAAGAGCATAGCCCATAGAAATTAGCATGTTACTCACATCAGTGTCTGTGTATGGAGCAAGTGTGTTATTTTCAGGCAGTTTAAAGTGCTTTTCAATTGTATCACAGTTAATACATTGTTCATTACCTTTGAGAGTAAAGGTAATGGTTTTATCCTTTAAGTTGGACACTACTGTAGTCCAAGTTTCCTCGATAACTTCAAAGAAAATGGTTGGAGACTCAAGCATGGCATAACTCAGTTTGCAGTTCAGGATGAAGTCCATCATTTTGTGATAGTCTTCAGATACCAGAATTTGCTTGTTCACCAAACCCACAAAGTTCTTCTTTTCATAAACGTACCCAGTCGAGGACATGATTTTGACTACTGGTGCCATTGCTGTGATTGAAATTAGTTACAGAAAGGGAGCATTTGCTTTTGGAGAAGAAGAGAGTTAGAGAAATTGCTTGAGAAAGATAAAAGTAAAAACATAAATGAAATAAGCTTTTATACTTACTCATAAATAAACTGTCAAAAATTAAAAAGTAAAATAAAGTAACCAATCAAATTAGCCCAAAATAGCTATTTAAAAAAATAAGGAAAACAATCAAAATTCTAAAATTATCTGTTGAAATATAGATACAGGTTGTAAGTAAATTCGACGGATAATACTTAGAATTAACGGCTAAGATTGAGTGCAATTCAAGTGATAAGAATAAAAGTACCCAGAGTAATGTTTGATACCTCAACGGATAATAAGATTCAATGAATGTTCATTTTCAACGGATAATGGACATCCGTTGACATGTAAATTCTGACTTAGCCAAGATTTCATCTTTAACAGTAAGCATCAAATATTACTCTGGCTGTATTTCAATTTGCTTAGACATCAAAAAAATAAGAGGTATTAAGCATACCTAATTCACTTACCAACCTAGTAAAGGTGGATTCATCAAGTGGCTTGGTAAAGATGTCTGTAAGTTGCTTCTCACTTGGAACAAAATGAAGTTCCATATTACGATTCATGACATGTTCTCTAATGAAGTGGTACTTGATGTCAATGTGCTTGGTCCTTGAATGTTGTACTGGATTTTCAGTTGTTACAATGGCACTTGTATTATCACATAAAATAGGAATCTTATTCACCTATAGACCATAGTCCAACAATTAATTTTTCATCCACAAAATCTGTGCACAACAACTACCAGTAGCAATGTATTCAGCCTCAACTATAGAAGTAGAGACTGGATTTTGCTTTTTAGTGAACCACGATACTAGCTTATTTCCTAAAAATTGACAGGTACCTGTTGTGTTTTTTCTATCAATTTTACAACCTGCATAATCTGCATCTGAATAACCAGTTAGATCAAAACCAGAATCTCTAGGATACCAAATGCTAAGTTTTGGAGTTCCTTTGAGATATTTGAAACTTCTCTTAATAGCTACTAAATGAGATTCTCTGGGATCAGCTTCAAATCTAGCACAAAGACAAGTAGCAAATATTATATCTGGCCTACTATGAGTTAAATCTAAAAGTGAACCAACCATGCCTCTATAACATAAAATATCCACAAACTTTTGGAGAAGAAGAGAGTTTAATTTAAGTTTAATTATAGTGGCCATGGGAGTTTTTGCAGATGTGCAATCCACTAAGTCAAATTTCTTCAAAAGATCATAAATATATTTGGTTTGACTAATGAATATTCCATCACTAACTTTCTTAACTTGTAAACCAAGAAAGTAAGCTAGTTCTCCCATCATGCTTATTTCATATTTACTTTGCATCAACTTGGCAAACTTTTTGCAAAGTTTTTCATCTGTAGAGCCAAATATAATATCATCTACATAAATTTGAACAAGTATACTAGAGCCATTAACATTTCTACATAATAAATTTTTATCAATAGTACCTCTTATGAAATGATTTTCTAAGAGAAACTTTGACAAAGTGTCATATTAGGCTCTAGGTGCTTGCTTCAGTCCATAAAGTGCCTTCAAAAGATAGTAGACATATTCTGGAAAATTTGGATCTTCAAAACCAGAAGGCTGACTGACATAGACTTCCTCCTCCAAATCTCCATTTAGAAAGGCACTTTTGACATCCATTTTATAGACTTTGAAATTGGTATGGGCTGCATATGCTAAGAAAATTCCGATGTCTTAAATTCTTGCAACAGGAGCAAAAGTTTCATCAAAATCTATTCATTCTTGTTGATAATAGCCCTTAGCAACCAATCTAGCTTTGTTCCTAACCACTATGTCATTTTCATCCATCTTATTTCTGAATACCCATTTGGTATCAATAAGATTCTTTCCTTTAGGTTTGGGTACCAGCTTCCAAACTCTATTCTTTCAAATTGGTTTAGCTCCTCCTGTATAGTTAAAACTCAATCAGGATCCAACAGAGCTTCTTCTACCCTTTTAGGTTCTTCGTGAGATAGAAAGCTGCTATACAAACATTCTTCTTGAGTTGCTTTCCTTGTTTGTGCTCTTGAAGATACATAACACTAATTAGTTCAAAAGGGTGATCTCTAGTCCATTTTCTCTGTTGAGGTAGATTAGCGCTAGATGAAGAGGCCTCATTATTGTATTGATGTGTGACTGAGTTTTGATTAGAAAAAACTCCCCCTGAGTTTGTGGATCTTTGACTTGAAGTTAGGGTTATTTCTGCTTATGATCTATATCGTCTCTCAAGTCCTATTGATGGGTCAATGGATTTTGATCTTTGCCATTCAAAAGATGATGCAGATTGTCTTTCGACGGATGATGCACTTGGTCTTCCGACGGATGTTGAGTTGTGTGCTTCATTAGTTGTAGATTTTTCTCCATTATCTTTAAATATGATTTCTTGATCACTTTCATCATCACTATCATCACAAATTATCTCAACATTATCAAATTTGAGGCTTTCATGGAAATCTCCATCTTGCTGTCCTTCAATCTTTTTATCATCAAACACAACATGTACAAATTCCATAATAATGTTGGTTCTGAGATTGTAGACTCTCTATGGTTTTCCAACTGCATATCCAACAAAAATTCCCTCATCAGCTTTGGCATCAAACATTCATGTTGATCAGTTTGATTCATTAAGATATATCATTTGCAGCCAAAGATATGAAGATAGTTTAATGTTGGCTTCCTATTCTTGAACAATTGATAGGGTGTCATGTCTTTTGCTTGATTAACCAAATAGATATTCTGAGTGTAGCATGCAGTATTTACAACTTCTGCCCAGAAGTATGTTGGCAACTTTGATTCTTCTAGCATTGTTCTTACAGCTTCAATAAGAGATCTATTCTTCCTTTCCACCACTCCATTTTGTTGTGGTGTTCTTGCTGCTGAAAACTCATTCATGATCCAATTCTCTTTAAAAAAACATCCTCATCACATAATTCTTGAACTCAGTTCCATAGTCACTCCTGATTCTTCTAACTTTGAAATCAGGATGATTATTGACTTGCCTTATGTGATTGATGATGATTTCACTAGCTTCATCTTTGAGTTTGAAAAAATATGTCCAAGAGAACTTTGAGAAATCATCCACAATTACTAGACAATATCTTTTCCTTGAGATGGACAATATATTGACTGGTCCAAATAAATCCATGTGCAGTAATTGTAAAGGTTCTTCAATTGTTGAATCAAGCTTCTTTCTGAATGATGCCTTGATATGTTTTTCTTTTTTACAGGCATCACACAGTCCATCCTTTGAGAATTCCACTTGTGGAATGCCTCTTACCAAATCTTTCCTAATTAGCTAATTCATAGTCTTGAAGTTAAGGTGGGACAGCTTCTTGTGCCATAGCCAACTTTCATCTTGACTTTCCTTGCTAAATAGACAAGTAACAAATTTTGCATTTGATGAGTTGAAGTCAGCTAAATACACATTTCCTTTTCTCACTCCAGTGAGAACCACTTTGTTGCTTTTCTTGTTGGTCACAACACAGGCTTCGGAATTGAATGTTACTGAGTTGCCCTTATCATAAAGTTGGCTGATACTCAACATGTTGTGTTTGAGTCCATCCACTAGGGCAACTTCCTCAATGATGACATTATCCTTTGAAATCAACCCATATCCCAAAGTATAACCCCTGTTGTCATCTCCAAAAGTAAAACTTTGGCCAGCTTTCTCCTTGAACTCGGTGAGCAGGGTAGAATCTCCAGTCACGTGTCTTGAGCACCCACTATCCAAATACCAAAGATTCTTTCTATTTCCATGCACACAACAAAATCAAATCAAGTTGATTTTGGTACCCAAGTTTCCTTGGGTCCTGTTTTGTTAGCCTTTTTCTTAGGTTTCTTAGGTCTTTCCTCATTTGACTTAGGTATTTGATATTCATCCTTAGTCAGTTGAGTAGAACCCTTGAAACCATTCATTATTACAAAATTATCATGCACAGGCTGACTAACATGGAAAGGCATATTATGTGCAAACATGTTATTCCAGTAGGGCATGCTAAATGGCATTTGAGACATACTAAATGCAACATAATACGGATTTTGTGCAAATGGCATATTAGCAAACTGTGCATTCAAATTATTGTAGACATAACATTCACAGGCATTATAGGCATACTTGGAAATGAAGGAGGTGCAGACATGGGAGCAGGCATAGCAAGTTTGCAATTAACAGACAAATGATTAACACTGCCACACTTCACACATACTTTTCTAGGTGCATATTTATCAAGTGTGTAGTTATTATGCTTGTTAATTCCTACTTTCCCATTCCTATTATTTTTCCTTTTAGATTCTGTTTTAACCTCAATTCTCTCTAATATGTCATTCAATTGCTTGATTGACAGATGCCCTACATTCACTCTCTTGTCCTTTTTTCACTTCACTTGTTTCTCTTGGAACAAAGTTCTTAGAAACTGGTCCATATTTCTCATTCAATTTAGCTAGCTTAGCTTTGCTAACTGGCTTACTTTCAGTCAATGGATATGGTTCCTTGTCTTTCGATGGATAATTCTTTTGATCATTCGACGGATAATGTTCATCATCCGTCGAATCCACATCCGTTGAAAGTCCTTCAACCAAATTAGAATCAAGTTTCTCCTTGCTCTTTTTCCAGGCTTCATCATAGAAAGATTATATAACTTGAACTTTGGTAATTTGAGCATGGACATCTCTAGATAATTTCCATGCCTTAATTACCTCATGTTCTCGTTCAAGTTGCTTTTTTAAAATCTCCTATTTCTTTAAGGATTCAGTTAGTTCATCTTTGGAAATCTTGCACTTTATATTCAATTTTTCAAATTCAACACATTGAGTCTCTAACACATTCTTTCTTTCACTTAAAAACAAATTATTTTCTTTAATTTTAGTATTTTCTTTAGTGAGAGATTTGAGTGTAACACGTAGATGATATAACTTAGTAGACATGTCATTTATAGCATAATTACACTCAGCTTTAGATAAATGTGCTAGATTAGTGCTGATTATAATGACTCATATTTTTGTATTATTAAAAGTGTATTTATTAAATAATTAATTAAAAAAAAATATGTGTATCGGTTTCCGTCAGCCGTGTTAGATATATTTGTGATGTCATTTGTAATATGATTTATGTTTAGTTTTCAGATCTTACTTAACAGGACAAATCAGCACTTAACTGGAAATCAGCACTTATACCGAAGACAGAATTTAAGATATCAGAACTTAAGTTATCAGAACTTAAGTTATCAGAAGATATTTATCAGGAGATAATATCAGGACTTAAGGAGACTTTCAGATAAGGAAGGCGGCTGATTGAAAGGAAAGAAGATCGAGACTAAGATAAAAAGAAATATGCATGAAGAAAGAATTCTATGAAGAATAGAATACTTGGAAGAAAAAATAAGTAGTTGATATATTTTAGGAAGCAAAATTTTATTCCATATCAATTAGAATATTATTTTGTAACCGTGTAGTATATAAACACATGCATAAGGTTTACACTATAGGTGTTATCTTAATCGAAGTTATTATTCTTTGTAACCCTAGCAGCTCTCGTGATAATTTGTTCATCATTGAGAGAGGACAGTTCCATATTGTAACAGAGTTTATTGTGTTAAATAAAATCTGTTTTCTGTTACTTGAGTTCTTATATTCGATTTAATTGTATTAAACACTGTATTCAACCCCTTTCTATAGTATGTGTGACCTAAAAAGTGGTATCAGAGCAATCTGTTAATACACATACAGTTTAAGATCAAAAAGCAATCATGTTTGAAGAAGAAACTCCAACCAAGCCCACCAAAACTGAAGAAACTCTAAAAACCATAACCCATAGTCGATATGAGACTATAAGAGTTCCCACGTTGAAACCTTTTGAGTATTCCATATGGAAAGTGAAGATGACTATATTTCTGGAAGCTACAGATCCATAATATCTCGACAGGATTAATGAAGGACCACATATGCCAACCAAACTCTCTGTGGAAGTTGCAGGTTAGCCAGCAAAGTCTGTACCAAAGGAGAAAAGTGATTACACTGCTGAAGATATCTCATTGATTGCAAAGGATGCGAAAGTAAGACACTTGCTGCATAGTGCCATTGATAATGTCATGTCAAACAGGGTAATTCAATGCAAGACTGCAAAAGAGATATGGGATGTGTGACGGCCTCAACCCCGGGGTCAGGGGCTGACGTCACCAAAAAATATGAAAAATGATAACAAAAACTACTAAATGAACTTTATTATAATACACGACCCCAAACAGGGCCGAAACAGGTTCAAGTATTATTTAGGTTACAACACACACACTAACTTATTTAAAACCAGAAACTCTCACTTATTACAGCAACTCAGCAGACCTCAGGGCCTGATACAAACTACCTCAGAGGAGCCGGGACCGGACGCTGACACTCTACGCTGACCTGGTCTTCTAGACATCTGCAATAAATAGATACAAAACAAGTTGCAAGGGTGAGCAATCCATTGCTCAACAGTACCTCTATATGAATAACCAGTAATAAAATGTATAAAACAATATAGGAACGGATATTAAACTGATTTACAAAAAATCTGTAAAATAGGTATAAACTGGATATCAAAACTAGCATGCTTTGTAAACTAACATCATCTGTAGTGTGCTGTGTAAAAATACCAGAGTACAATTTTAGCATGCTATTTTCTTTCCAGAACCACTGTCCATTGCTGGACCCATAAATCGCCGGTCCCGTTACGGGGACTATAAACCATTAAACCTTTATCAGATATATAAAAGAGGATGAATTCTAGGGACAACTGATCACTCTATCCCACCACAAATTTTGTTCCGAAACTCGGAGACTAGCTAGGTCCCTGTCATGCTGGACTAAGCGGCCTACCAGTGCGCGCATCCGACTTAGCCTCTTACGCAACCATGCTGGGCCGTTACCTAATAACGGACCTCTTACGCCAACTGATCATCCAATATCTGATTTATTTTTATCCAGTTTCCAAAACCATTTACACCTATCTCCTTTTTAAACCATTACAACACACAATCTAAAAATCCTTTTTAAATTTTTTTATCACAATCTAGAGATAGGCATTTTCAGAAGTTACTTTTTCCCCAAAACCTCGTTCAGTAAAACATATTTAAATACGGGGAATACGTAACTTAAAACGTTCTGTTCCAGTACGTAATTAAAATCAACAACTATTCATATATACTAAACTGTACAAGATTAGTTCAGGGGTACTTACCTTGCGAAGCTTTGCACTAACTCTGGCTTAACTCTAATTGACTTCAAGTACCGGGTCCTTTGACTCGGACCTACGAAACCAAAACAACCTAGGTTAAACGACCGATCGTGCTTCACTTTTCCTCACTAATTAATTATCCAACGATATAATTCCCGACTCGCATACACATTAATAATAATAATAATATGCACGCAATAATAGTGCACATAACAATTACGACTCTTCTGTTTATAGGCCTACCCGTCGAAACATCAATCGACGTCAAATCCCAACACGAATAATTCAAATCGCCACATAATTTTTAGTCCCGAAAATAATTTATACAACTCATTTTATTTATTAAAATATTTAGGACTCAGAACAGGGTCATCACCATCCACCGCGCGCTCGAAACAATTCATCGCGTGTGGCAGCAAAATTTATTGGTGCCCGAAAATATACGGATGTCCAAATAAATTTCACCGATTAAAATTTTCGCTCACTTAAATAATAATTTAATATCACGGATTGTAGTCAATAATTCCCTACAGAAAAACAGAAGGGAATTAGAATTAAAAGTTATTATAACCAAGTCCAACTGCTCGCACAAGGCCCAAACAAAGGCCCAACATCAGAATCCAACAGCAAGGCCCAAACGGAGGAGCCCCGCCACAGAACACAGAACACAACCGGCCAAACACCAGCCACACAACACACACCACCACACACTGCAACCCACACACACACTTCACATATACATACACACACATATCACACAATACACACACATAATCACACAGAGTACACATAATCGAACACCACCACCCACCGCCGTCACCATACCGGAGAACCGGCGGCAACAGGCGTCCGGAAACGGGGAAGAACGGCGACAAAATGACTAAAAACGGCGTTGTAGGAATTACCGAAAAAGAAGTAACACGATGAGAAGGAACAAGAATAGAGAGATGGCGAGAGAAGACAGAGAGAGAAGACAAAAGAGGATGGGAGAAGAGCCGAGTACAGGGGAATGGGGGGTAGTTTGTTACGTTTTTTTTAACAGGTGTTAGCACGAGCTACAAATAGGCAACACGTGTCCCCTACTGCAATACAAAATAGACACGTAATATTTAGGATTAATACGTGGGTGTTTTCGTGGCTCGATTTTGTCTAAAAATTAGAAATTAACGAACTGAGGTGCACGCAAAACAGTTTCATAAAATTACAGAATTAATCTTAAAATATCACAAATATTCTGAAGTTTATAAAAACATAGATTTTGAAATTTTAAGACAATTTTCAAAACGCAACTTATACCCGCCTTTAGCCTTTAAATGAAACCATGCACGGTTAAGTTTAATCCCGAAAATTTCTAAAATAATTTTAAAATTATCAAAATATTATGAACTTAATAAAATACAAGTTTTATGATTTTTGAAGAAGTCTGGAATTAAATATGGATTTTACTAATAAACACAGTCAGAAAATCATTCAAGAATAAATAATTAACAGAATATTGATTTGTAAATTTTATAAAATCCCAAAAATAGTCCGTAAAACTATAGAATCATAAAAAAAAATTTAGAGGCAACCTAGATAGCTTTTGAAAATAAGATTGTCATAAAATCACTTTTTAAAAGTGAAATCAAAATAAAACGGTGCAACAGCTAATTATAAAAACACATCACGCAATCCAACAATCACCTAAAAACAATAATAAATCAGACACAGGGACCAAAATTAATACAAAATTCTTTATTCAATATATTTACGCAATAATTGCATATTTAAATATTATAGAAATATACGAGTCGTTATAGGATGCTTTGGAACTAAGGTGTCTGGGAACTGATTCAATCAAGCAGAACAGGAAGACAATACTCACTCAAGAGTATGAGCACTTTGACTCAAAGCCTGATGAGTCATTAACTGATTTATATGACAGATTTGTCAAACTCTTGAATGATTTGTCACTAGTTGACAAAGAGTATGATATTAAAGATTCAAATCTTAAATTCCTGTTAGCTCTTCATGAAAGATGGGATTGGAAGGCCACAATAATAAGAGACAACTATAATCTTGATGAAACAACTCTTGATGAAATTTATTGGATGCTCAAGACTCATGAACTTGAGATGGAATAAAGAAGCAAGAGGAATGGAAGAAAGTCAAGGACAATTGCCTTTGTGGCTGAGGAGGAAAGTCCCAAAGTTGCTGCCTCAAAGAAAGGCAAGGGAAAAGCTCTCATCATAAAGTCTGATACTGAGTCATCAAGTTCTGATAGTGATGATGACTCAGAAACTAAAAGTATACCTGAGATAGACCCTGATGAAGAGATGATGAAGCTGTGTGCTCTTATGGTGAAAGGAATCACAAAGATTGCATACAGGAAATTCAGGAGAGGAAAGAAGTTTTCCAGGAAAGGTGCAAGTCTTGATAAGAAAGGTTTCAGAAAATCTGAAGGCAAAGGAGGAAAGCATGACATAGGAGATTACTCAAATGTTAAATGCTACAACTGTGGTGAGAAAGGCCACATATCTCCTGATTGCAGAAAAGGGAAGAGTGACAAAGGCAAGGCTCTTGTCACAAAGAAGAAAAGATGGTCAAATGCTTCAGATTCTGAGGATGAGGAAAACTATGCCTTGATTGCAAATGCTAATAGCAGTTCTGATACTGCTGACTTGAAGGTACCTCAAACTACTTATGTCTTTTATACTGATGATATTACTGAGTTGAGAAGATATCTTAAAACTATTTTCATTAGTTATAGAGATCAAACTTTAACATGTGAAAGATTAACTTCTGAAAATCTTGCTTATAAAAAGAGGAATGATTATTTAGAAAAAGAGTTAGTCATGTTCCATCAAACTCAGAAAGATAGAGATGATGCCATTTATGTTAGGGATGAAGTGCTAAAAATGAATGAATCTCTAAAAACTGAGTTAGAAAAGGAAAGAGAGATTATCAGGACTCGGACTAACTCTGGTAAAGTAACTCAGGATATTCTTAGTAGTGGAAACTGGACAAAGGGCTTAGGTTATGGAGATGATAAGAATAGTAAGGGAACTGTAGAAATTGAGCCTATAGTTGTTAAACAAAAACCAAAGGTAAATCCTGTTAAGTTTGTAACTACAAAGACTGACATTGAGAAATCAAAAGTTAAGGAGAAATTAACTTCTGACAAACCTAAATAGGATAAGCCAACTGAAGTTAACATAGGCTTAATGACTAAGAAGCAGCTTAAGCATAAGCTGAAACAGGTTAAAAATGTAAACAAGGTAAAGCCACCTAGGAAAAATAGGAATGGAAAGGAAGGTGTGAACAAAAGTAACAATTATAAGCCTGTTCCTAATGCTCCTAGAAAAACATGTCATAATTGTGGAAACTCTAACCATTTGGCTTCTTTTTGCAGGAAGAATAAGAACATAAACTCCTTACCTTCAAAATTAGGAGTTAAGGGTCAGTCTGTTAGATATAAGCCACCAAATCCTTATTTTCATTGTGGTAGTTTATGGCATTCCATTTATACTTGTAAGGAATATCGCAGTCTGTACTATGATTATTATCAAATAAAACCTTCTTTAAAGAAAGTTAGCATTATTCCTTCTAGTGTAAGTTCTGATGCAAAGTCTGATATTACAAATTCTAATAAGAAAACTGTTAAAATAAACTCTGATGCTAAATCCGCTGCAAATATTAACTAACTTAATAAGGCCAAAGGATCCAAGCAAGTCTGGGTCCTTAAAACTAATCATTAGTGGTCTTTGTGATGGCAGGGCAACAGGATGAACATCCTAGTTCTGGACAGTGGATGTTCAGGACATATGACTGGAAATAAAGCCCTGCTATCAGACTTTGTGGAGAAAGCTAGTCCAGGTGTTTCTTATAGAGATGGTAATATGGGAAAAACTCTGGGATATGGCAATATCAATCTTGGGAATGTTATCATTGAAAAAGTAGCTATGGTCTCAGGACTTAAATACAATCTGCTGAGTGTGAGTCAAATTTGTGATAGAGGTTATCATGTGGTTTTCTTTGAAGAACACTGTGAAGTTGTAAGAAAATCTACAGGCAAAGTTGTTCTAAAGAGATACAGGCATGGTAACATTTATGAAGCCAAGCTTTCAACAAGTACTGATGGTTCTGCAATCTGTCTGTTAAGTAGAGCATCAATTGAAGAAAGCTGGGATTGGCACAAGAAACTCTCTCATTTAAATTTTAATATAAATGAACTAGTCAAGAAAGATATTGTGAGAGGACTGCCAAAATCAGTATTTGCTCTTGATGGCCTTTGTGATTCTTGTCAGAAGGCAAAACAAAGAAAATCTCCATTCAAGAGCAAGACTGAATCATCAATTCTTGAGCCTTATCACCTACTACATGTTGATCTATTTGGTCCAGTTAATGTCATGTCTATTGCAAAGAAGAAATATGTTATGGTCATAGTGGATGAGTTCACCAGATACACATGGGTGTATTACTTGCACACAAAAAGTGAAACTCCATCTATCTTGATTGATCATGTCAAAAAACTGGATAAATTGGTTAAAGAATCTGTGGAAATCATAAAGAATGATAAAGCAGGAAGAGTTAAATTGGTCAAAGACTCTATGATAAATTGATCATGTCAAGAATTTGATTATGGAAGAGTTCTGCAAAGACCATGGAATAAAGCAGGAATTTTCTGCTCCTGGAACTCCATAGCAAAATGGAGTTGTTGAAAGAAAGAATAGAACTCTTATTGAAGCTGCACGAACTATGCTTGATGAAGCAAAGTTGCCAACCTACTTTTGGGCTGAAGCTGTGCAGACTGCTTATTTTACTCAGAATGCTATACTCATTAACAAGCATGGAAAGACACCATATGAGATGGTGAAGAAAAAGAAGCCAAATCTGAAGTATTTTCATGTATTTGGATGCAAGTGTTTTGTTCTTAAGACTCATCCCGAACAGCTATCCAAATTTGATCTAAAAGCTGATGGAGACAGCATGGATCCTGAGGGAGCATCTAGTTCTAGAGATAACCTTCCATCTACAAGGAAGTGGACTAAAGCACATACACCTGACTTAATTATTGGAAATCCTGATGCAGGTGTCAGAACTAGAACAGCTACATCAAATGAATGTCTCAGTTTCTTCTAGAAAGTGGATTTAACAGAGGGACTATTGACAAAACACTGTTTTACCTTAACCATGGAAAGGACTTACTTTTGGTGCAGATATATATTGATGATATCATTTTTGGTTCTACAAATGACAGACTTTGTAAGAAGTTTGCCAAGTTGATGCAGTCAAGATATCAAATATAACGACCCGTATATTTTATTTATTATTTAAATTTATAATTATGGAATAAATAATTAAATAAAATGATTGTGTGGGTTCGGTCAGTGGGTTATTACTCTGTCACTATGTGTATGTGATTACTACTGTATGGAATTGAATTGTGTGGTTAATTAATGAATTGTATGATTTTGTATCACTGTTAAAAATGGTGTTATTGCAGTTTTATTTCCATAAATACTCGGATTGTCTCAAAAATTATTTTTATGACTTTATAATTTCAATAATTATTTTTAGGACTTTATAAAATTGAGAAATCAATATTTCATTAATTATTTATCTTTAAATGATTTTCTAAGTGCGTTTAATGGTAAAATCCATATTTAATTATGGAAATCTTCAAAAATTATGAAACTCATATTTATTTAATTGGGAATATTCAGGGAATTTAAAAATTATTTTGGAAATTTTCGGGAATAGTTTCACTCGCGCGTCGTTTCGTTATTTGTTAAAAAGCGGGTACAAGGAGCACCTTAAAAAATGTTTTAAAAATTTCAAAAATTATGTCTTTGTAAACTTTGGGATATTTATGACATTTCGAAATTATCTTCGCAATTTTTCTGAAATTATTTTTTGTACGCCCAAATTCGTTAATTTAAAGTTGCGGGGCGAAATCAGAATATTCGGGGGGAAACCAGACACGTGTCGCATTCCAGTTATGTCTGTGATGCGTGGCTTGAGGGTTCGATTTTTCTCCCTTGTGTTTTTTGATTCCTCCCGCTTAATCCCGCCTCTTCCCTGTCCCTCATATCGGTTTCTCCTGTGTAAGCTTCCCTGTGTTTTGCCGCCGCCGCGGTTTCCGGTGAGATGCAGTCCTGTTCTCTGGTGTTTTTCATATTGCTGGCGTATGTATATACAAGTGTGTATATATAATTCATATATATGTTTTCAGTTTGAGATTGTAGGCTGGTGGTGGTGTTGCTTCGTTTTCGACTGCCCTTGCATTTTTTTCAATTGTGTCTGTGTTGTTGCGCGTGCTCGTGCGCGTGTGCTGTGATTCGTTTTAATTAATTTAACTATTTTCTGCAGGTTTTTTTATTAATATTTATGATATTAATTATTCACACGGAATTGTTTTAAGGATTAATCAGTGAAGTTCTGCGTTGGAAACCCGAGAATTTATCAGGTACCCGCGAAATTTTCCCACCGTCTGCGATGACTTTTTACAAGCGGACGGTGGACCGTGATGATCATATTCTGAGTCCTAATTTAATAAATCAATAAAACGATTTGTATAAAATGTTTTCAAAATTAAATAAATACTTGTATTACTAGTTGTATCGAAATATGAGTTATGTTGTAATGTGGAATGTGGATTATTTAACTCTTTTCAGAATGTTAACCCTCCTGAATTTAAAGGTCAACCTTATCCAGTAGATGCCGGAGCATGGTTAAAAGAGATGGAGAAAGCTTTCAATCTTGTTCAAGTCAGTGAGAATCTTAGGACTGATTATGCAAGCTATTTCTTGAAAAATGAAGTGAATTATTGGTGGGAGTCAATTAGGGCGTTAGAAGGAGAAGGCCATGTTCTATGGGCTAGGTTTACTGAGTTATTTTTGGAAAAGTATTTTCCTGACTGTGTGAGGAACCAAATGGAAATTGAGTTTCTAGAACTGAAGCAAGGTGACAGAAATATAGCTGAGTATGAGGCTAAGTTCACAGAGTTGGCTAGATTTGTACCAGATTATGTGTGCTCTGAAGCTCAGAAGACAAGGAGGTTTCAACAAGGATTGAAGCCTAAAATTTGTAGTGGAGTGGTGGCATTGCAACTCAAGATATATCCTTCCGTATTTCAGGCCGCCTTAGTAATTGAATTCGATCAGAAGTTAGCCGCTAGAGAACGAGAAGATAGGAAGCGAAAGATTGATGATATGGAAGAAGCATCAGGTCAAAAAGGATCTAGTCAGAAGTCTCATAAAAAGGTCAAAAGGAGTAAGAATAAAGAATTTAAAGAGAAAAGTATTCTTTAAATATAATTAGTAACACCTCAGCCAGCCCTAATCAGGCCAATTCGGTTAAGTCGCCTATATCGGAGTGTAAGCAATGCGGTAAGTGGCATGGTGGAAGGTGTAAAGCAAATACTGAATGTTTTAGGTGTAGTCAGAAGGGAGTCGCCTGTTATAATTGTGGCAAGGTAGGACATGTTGCCAAGAATTGTAGAAGTACTTCCCGAGATAGCATGGGAGATAGTGCATCAAAAGGTTTGACGTCCAGTACAGCCAAGGCTAAGACTTATAATGTGATTAAAAGCTTAGCTGCTCAAGACCCTGATAAGGAACCAGGGCAATAATTAATTACCGGAAGAAGCAAATAATAATATCTACGGAAGCTAATATTGGAATAAGTATTCAAGGACATAAGCAAGAAGATAAGGCATAACTAGTGCATATAGGGGATATTAAGAAGGAAGACCTAAGATCAGACTAATGTCAGCTAAAGGTAAGCCTGAGGACATACTAAAGATTGCAATTAGAATGAGTTATGAAAGCTGTAAGTTTTGGTGATAATAGGCGGAGTAACGAGTATATCAGTTGTCTATAAGGAATTAAGGAATATAGTGTATCAGGAGTACTTTCATGTTATAATCATATTTATTGATAACATCCTCGCCCATCTAAGGGCTAAGGAAGGCCAAGGTGAAAACCTAAAGAAATGCTGCGAAGGGTTGAACTACACCATAAATGGCCTACAGCAACACCAAGAAAATGTTACAACAGACCCAAAAAAGTGTTACCACAGCCAGAAAAATCCCTAAGGTAACATAAAAATTAAGTTGCTTTTTTTCGAGTTACCTTTGGCCCATAAGGTAACATCCCTTTTGCCCTGCTGCAACATTGAATTTTATGTTACAATAGGCTTCAAAGGTAACATCAAAATATGTCTATAGTATCATACTATGTATGTTACCTTTGTACTTAGAATTTGTAAAAAAAAATGGATCCTACATGTGGGCCCCACCCGTGGGCCCCACACGTGGGCCACAAAATCATTGTAACATTTTTTTCCTATTGTAACAGTTTTATAATGATTGGTATTATATTATACCAATTTGTTTGTAACATTGAAGTACCTAATATAACAAATTTCTAAAACAAAATTGACAAAATTTGTTTGTAAATTGAACATGCCACAAACCTATTTTTTATACAAGTCACCAAAATAACCAAAAATAATACAACCTTGTACCTATATCTAGGTATAAATAACAAGACAAGTTAATTGGCTAATACAAATGCATCCTTATCACTACAATTAAAAGCACTGACTTTTAACTAATCATCAAAATCTCGATAACTGGCTTTGAACCGCTAACATCATGTTACGTCTCATCTGCTTCTCTAATTTTGACTCCAAGTTACTTCTGCCTTCCTGTGAGTCAATGATGTAAAGTTCAGTTTACATCTATCCAGCAAATCTAAATATATAAGAACATATACAAATAATCAAGACACACAATATATGTATTCTTATATTATTATGAACTGTGGCAAGGCCCCGAAAAGGGCGTTAAAATATTTCTCGGGAGAGATCATTTAATTAGATCTGAAACTCTGGTGACCCTGAAAATTATTTCCCGGTCTGCTATACATAAAAAAATTATTTAAATGAAAGATGTTACGTAACAAAAATGTAAAATAACTTTGGACCCTGAAAATTGACAAGATCATTCGTGTTGATACTCAATTGTGTGTGCGTGTCAGTTCATATGAAAGAGGCTACAAGTGTACTTACAGGGTGAAGCCATGAAAAGTATTATCATCAGTAGAGGTAAAAAAGCCAGACCCATCTGGAGACCTACACAAACTCATCAATATCACAAACAAATTTCAATAATAAGTAAAAAAAAAACAAATGAGCACTAAACAAAATGACCCATCTTTATACAGTGTAGTGTACCCATATAATATCTCACAGATAAGACTTTGTTCCACTAGGACACGGGTAAAGGTAAGATATATATAATATCTCAGAAATGACTCATCGGGATCTAATCATTTTACTAAATGCCTTAGGCACAAAACAATTGAGTTCTTCAACCTGAGGAATTTTTCTTTGCTGCAGCATATACACGGTAAGCAGCCATCCCAACAAGCGTCACTGCAGTTCCAACTGTAATAGGTTATGACAATAATTAGAGACTAGAAAATAAAATTAATTACTAACAAAGCTGATAAACTACTAGTACGAGACTAGAATTGGATAAAGCGTTACAAAACCTAAATGTATACTGCTTCTGAAATAACTGAATATATCAGCAAGGATATTGGAAACAAGCCAAATTTTGTCGAATTGCATCATGAATAAACTTTGTATTGTTCATTTCCATGATAAATTTGATATTACAGTGTTCTACAAGCCAAACTCCTAAATCTGATATCTTTTTCAGTTCTCCAGCTTTTGGAACCACAACGCAAACATCATGGATAGGAAAAAGGTTAAACGCAGCAGAACCAACAAGTGTCCCAGGGTCCAGGCCTATGTATTAGTAAGATTTAAAATATTAATCATGCAAGCATTCTCCTTTTCAAATCACCCTTTATAATGTATGCATTAACATAGATGTCAAGATATTCCGAACAAAGATACAGTTCTATATGTTTAATATAGTTAAAACTATAATAGATACTTTAAGAATATTGATAACATATCAGATATTATTCATGTGTCTTTGCCATGGGTATAATATACAAAGGATTCAGCCATTCAGGAAGAGAGGTTGTGAGTATTAAAGTAAGCTAAGTAGCAGCATTTCATACTTGATAAACTAATATTCATAAGAAAAATATAATTAGTACATTAAGATACAATCTAAAGGGTGAAATAGATATTAAGCCAACCTCCAGCGTACAAGTTTCCAATATTACGTATTGCGTCAATAGTCTAGAGAGATTTGAGGGAAACTAGTCCCAAAAGCCAGCAGGCTAATGTCAGCAATTGTATAATTCCAAACCTTCTTGTATCTCACAGTTTCTGTTTTTGTGTAAGGATCTATCTCTACAACTTTACGGGTTTGCTTGACAACATTTTCCATAGACAGGAAAAATCGACCACTTATGGCTGACAAACCAATAAAACAGTAAGCAACGGCAAGAAAATACAGAAATGTTCTAAACCAAACTGGAAGGGTAGCTTCACCCCTGAACACAACGTAGGATTCACATGTTGGATGTGCAAGTGTATTAGATATTCCAAGAGTGACCTCAGCGGTTTATTTATGCGCTGTGGTCATCCTGGAAAGTTGGAACCTCACAGGCTAAACATGAAACACCTGCAACAATCTGTAAATAATGTACCACAAAAAATAAATGTCAGAGATTATTATTCAACATCTAAAATAGAATCAAAAAGTGCCCGAAAATGTCGAATTGCACTTATTTTGTTAGTTTAATAGTTTTGTCACATTTGTTTCTCTTGTTAGGGAATAAATATATCATTTTATATACTTGTGGGCCACAGAATCAAAATATAGAACGTAAGTACGCAAATTATGATTGCTGCTTACTTGTATACATATACTGGAGAACAAGTGTACGGCTATACGATACTGCATGCAGATGACATATACTAATTCATAAAACATACCTAATACAATCATTAGCGAGCGATTAATAAGCTGATTGTACTGCTTGCGGCTTTTCATAGCTTCAGTTTTAGGAATGCTCAGATGAGGGTGCTCTGCAGCTTTAGTAATTCTCCTGAATACATTATTAAGATCTCCCAACTTTGTACTGATCGGTATAGGAGCATCTATCCCCATATTCTGACTGACCTATTAACAAAATCAAAAAACATAAGTGCAGCCAATTATGACCAACAGCTTCAACAAGAAAATGAAAATCAACAAATCTACTCACATTACACTCACTCTGTCTCATACTAACTCCGTCCCTTTCTCAAAATATTTTGAGAATCTCATACAAAGTAATTGAAAACATGTATATAAGAAACATAAGCATTAGCAATTAGAATAAGGAATAACCTGGAAACCATAACGGACAAAGATGCTTAGTAGTATTAAACGCATTGGCTCCCCCACTCAACTTAACCTTGTCTTTCTTCTTGCTAAAAATATTATACTCCTTATACTCCTCAACCACCTCAAATAACATCGTTTCATCCTCCAAATTCCGTCATATACAACCCTGGATCAACCATCATCGGCTTAGCTCAGTGTTTCCTTCATAAATCATTACAGTATTCACAACAGTAACATAAATTCCAAAAAAAAACAAAGTAATATAAAAAAAACGTTAAAAGAACCATTTACCTTTTCCACCCATGTTTACTAGTATGCTCAATGAAATTTAAGTCTCGCGGTAAATCTGAAAACGCATCAAGAAGATCGGCACATTCATCACAAAAATTAGTACTAGAGTTACAACAACTATATAAACAATCACAAATATAAGGAATAGTACATTAAACAGACCATCTTGAGTAATAAGCGCTGAGATTATAAACCAATCCCACTCTCCGGCATCTTTCAACAACACAAAATTTAACAAAAAGTGGAGCAATTTTTCACAAAATTGAACAAATCCAAGCGCTCTTCAGGGGAGGATTCGGCATCAAGATGAACAACATACTGATTAGAAGGATGGTACAGAGATGAGATAAACTAGGAGCGAAGAAAATAGAGAGAGAGGGGGAGGGAGGTAGTATATACATATACACACAAAATTAGAGAGAGGTACTACCTTAGAATAGAACCGCAAACTGATTTGGCCTCAATTCCAATTAAAAACCCTAGCTCCAATTAACCCAAAAGAGCGCCTGAGAGAGATGTTTAGAGTGTGAGAGAGCATGAGAGAGAGATATTTTGCAATTGAAGTTTTGACTGTGTGAAATTTAACCCAGGTTGGTCCAAAATAATGCCACCTCTCCAAAAAATTTGAAAGCCCGCCTGATGGAGAGCCCAATAAGAGTCAAAAAAATTGCTGCTAATTTCACTTTTTTTTTAATAATCTTTTAAGTTTAAATAATACTCAATTTTTTATTAATAAAAAAATATCAGTTACTAATTAGTACAGTTTACAAGATTAGCAGAAAAAAATTATTTTATCAATCTTAGCTAATATTAATATTATTGCTTAATTATATTATGAAAATTGATTATTTTTCAAGTCAATAATTATGCATATTTAATTATTTATAAAATATTACTTTTTTTATCCATTAACACCCTATTGTAACATAAGTTTCCACATGTTACCATATGCAACACTTTGAAGCTATAGTAACATATTACAAAGGCTATGGTAACATCCAAAATACTACGTTACGGTAGGCTAAGATGAGCATACCTAAGGTAACATAAATTTGTAACACGCATGATTAAACCATTGCGATAGGCCATCTATGGCGCGTAGCAATTGTATATCAAATCTTAAGAGTATGAAGTCCTGGTCAGGAGCCCGGCTGTTTGAGTAACTACTAACCAAGTAAGGTCCATTTAGGGACCGATGTCTTGAATAGAAGATAAGAAATGAACATGAATATATAGAATGAGGATCGTGGTATAGGCAAAAGTTTTACCTTGGAAGAGATTGGTTAAGTTTGAATAGAAGGGGCAAGTAAAGTCCTAATCATATTGAACCATTCGAGGTATAAAGAATATAGGTAAAGTTGTCTATAAGTTAGTATCACCGCCGCAGTCGTACTATATATAAATAATATGTTATGCGTGTCAATGATAAGGCGATATGTACCTGATTTGAACTAAGTCGCTGATTGAGAGTCAAGGGGTTCTCATCTTAATTTATTTTGCGTGGAACGATCGATTCGAATTTTAGTTCGTTAAAAAGCGAATCCCTAGGAATGAATTTATGTCTATGGTGAGTATGCCTTGAATAAATCCTTGAGTCGAAGAGTATACCTGGAAGTTAGAGACGGAATTGCTTGACAAATATCCTCACTTTTTTGGTTAAGTCAGATTCTGAGGACAGAATCTTTTTAAGGGGGGAAGGATATAACGACCCGTATATTTTATTTATTATTTAAATGTATAATTATGGAATAAATAATTAAATAAAATGATTGTGTGGGTTCAGACAGTGGGTTATTACTCTGTCACTATGTGTATGTGATTACTAGTGTATGGAATTGAATTGTGTGGTTAATTAATGAATTGTATGATATTGTATCATTGTTAAAGATGGTGTTATTGCAGTTTTATTTCCATAAATACTTGGATTGTCTCTAAAATTGTTTTTATGACTTTATAATTTCAATAATTATTTTTAGGACTTTATAAAATTGAGAAATCAATATTTCATCAATTATTTATCTTTAAATGATTTTCTGAGTGTGTTTAATGGTAAAATCCATATTTAAATTTGGAAATCTTCAAAAATTATGAAACTCGTATTTATTTAAGTTGGGAATATTCCGGGAATTTTAAAATTATTTTGGAAATTTTCGGGAATTGTTTCACCCGCGCGTCGTTTCGTTATTTGTTAAAAAGCGGGTAAAAAATGTTTTAAAAATTTCAAAAATTATGTCTTTGTAAACTTCGGATATTTATGACATTTCGAAATTATCTTCGCAATTTTTCTGAAATTATTTTTCGTACGCTCAAATTCGTTAATTTCAAGTTGCGGGGTGAAATCAGAATATTCAGGGGAAAACCAGAAACTTGTCGTATTCCAGTTATGTCTGTGATGCGTGGCAGAGTGTTGTTGGTTAGAAATAAAAAAAAACTCAAAATGCAATAAAATAAACAACAGAGGAGCACCCCTGTTGTCTCCCCCTTCCCCTGTGTTCATCTCTCGCTCTCCCTGTGGTATCAAGTTCTTGAGGGTTCGATTTTTCTCCCTTGTGTTTTTTGATTCCTCCCGCTTAATCCCGCCTCTTCCCTGTCCCTTATATCGGTTTCTCCTATGTAAGCTTCCCTATATTTTGCCGCCGCCGCGGTTTCCGGTGAGATGCAGTCTTGTTCTCTGGTGTTGTTCATATTGCTGGCGTATGTATATACAAGTGTGTATATATAATTCGTATATGTGTTTTCAGTTTGAGATTGTAGGTTGGTGGCGGTGTTTCTTCGTTTTCGACCGCCCTTGCATTTTTTTCGATTGTGTCTATGTTGTTGCGCGTGCGCGTGCGCGTGTGCTGTGATTCATTTTAATTAATTTAACTATTTTCTGCAGGTTTTTGATTAATATTTATGATATTAATTATTCGCGCGGAATTGTTTTAAGGATTAATCGGTAAAGTTCTGCATTGGAAACCTGAGAATTTATCGGGTACCCGCGAAATTTTGCCGCCGTCTGCGATGACTTTTTACGAGTGGACGGTGGACCGTGATGATCATATTCTGAGTCCTAATTTAATAAATCAATAAAACGATTTGTATAAAATGTTTTCGAAATTAAATAAATACTTGTATTACTAGTTGTATCGAAATATGAGTTATGTAGTAATGTGGAATGTGGATTATGTACTGTAATGATTGGATTGTTTGATTTGGATGATTGGTTGATTTGACGTCGATTTATGTTTCGACGGGTAGTCCGATAAACAAAGGAGACGCTTCCTGATTTTCGGGAAATCAAACTACGGAAATACGGAAGCATATCGGGACGTCGAGCAAATATATGAATATATATATATAATTTATTTTTATTCTTATTCGAAACTTGATTGTATGTTGTGGTGAAGTATTTTTCCAGAACCAACAACCCTAATTTCATAAAATGACGAGTATACGTATTTTCTGGAAACGAACACTGAACAGATTTTCGAGAACGTGAACCCTAATTGTTGCGTGTATTATAATAATATATATACTTACGAGTCGAGATTTGATATCGAATGGGTAGGTTTGTTAGCGAGGATATGTCAAGCATACCTAGACATCTAACGTAGGGTATTTCGGCTCTGTAGGTTCTAGTTGAAATCGAACTAAGATAACTTAGTAATCAGTCGACAAGCGCATCGAGGTTCCTAAGCGAAGGTTCTGGGTGTTGAAGTCGGATCCAGGATAGTCTGATAGTAAGGCGATAAAGCCAAGTGTCCAAGTTAGTCCGAGGTCAATCAGAGATAGTCGTAAAGCTCTGCAAGGCAAGTACCCCTGACAATTCTTTTATGGTTCAGTATATATGAATAGCTAATGTTTTAATCTCATAATGGAAGAGAAACGTTTTAAGTTACGTATCCCCTGTATTTGAAAATGTGGTTTAAAATTATGTTTTGGGGAAAAGTAACTTCTGAAAACACATATCTCTAAACGTGATTTAAATGAAAAAAGTTTTGAATAGTGTGCTGTGACAGAATGGTTTTAAAAAGAGATAGGTGACAGTGATTTTGTGTCACACCCCCAACTTAACAAGCAAAATAAATAACTATTACAATATTTAAAAGAAAGTAAACATAACTGAATCCAAGATCTTACAGTTTAGGGTTTGGAACAGCCCAAAACTACCATCTATTACAACTGATTTTTTTTTATCGAGTCCTCACAAAAAACTATCTCCTATTTTACCTGAGCTCAGACATATGCATCAGGGTCACAGGTCTTACGTGCTGTCTGCTTAAATCTTACCATAGCTGCTAGCTGTAATATCAGGGTAAAGCAAGGAGTGAGCCAAATGCTCAATAAGTGCTAAACAGTACGATACGAAACATAAATCGAGATATAAATTAAAGAATAACAATGCGATGATATAACTAATAATAACAAGAGATGAAATTTTGGGTGATGGCATCATTTGCTTGAATCAAAACATTTTCAAAATCATAACTTAGTCAAAATTATTTTATGACGCTACGGATTACAGACGGTGATCAGCCGCTAAGTAATCCCGAACCTCGCTGGGTTCCAAAACATTAATGGGATCCCTAGGCAACTTTTAAGCCTACAATATAAGTGTGGAAGGGACTCGCGTCTCAGTCCAGATCCACCATTCAAAGAAAACATTTATCCCCCTTTGGGACTGAAAATCCACATTTTAATCATTTCAAAAACTGATGTCGATTTATAATAAAATCTCTTAAACAATAAGCATTTTTATCAAGGGATTATAGATCAACTTTGAAACACTGGGAATATGTCACCAAATTTCAGGGCCATGATCCACTAGACTTCACTATATTAGGGAAATTGAAAGGTTTCCATATTCAAGAACTTTGACAAGGAGATTTAGCAAGGCTCTTGGATAATATGAAAGAGTAATGCCAAACTAGGCTTAAAGCAATGGTTTTCGACAAAGTACAAGTACTAGAACATCAAGAAGATAAGCTTCATGAATGCTAGGGGTGTTAAGTTATGAAGAAATGATTTTCGCTCAAGGTATATCGGGGTAAGAAAAAGGGTTATCAATCAATTAAGAACAACTTTGAAGAATACCTGGCTTTTAGGTATTAAGGTAAAATTTCTATTGGGGTTCAAGCATCAGGGTGAGATGTCAATATTTTAGGAATCAATATCATGTTAATCAAGAGGATCAATCTAGTATTATATCAAATCTTTAGCTTATCATGACATTCCAATTACTTTGATATACTAGCGTGATACGACTGTTGCAATATCAATAAGTACTTGAGAGTTCATGGCATTTCTATATAATACAAAGATAGATTTAAGTATCGCTCGGTTCAAGTATATCAAGATTACTCAGGATACTCGCATCAATATATGAACTAATTAACACACATTCGCAGTGTAAACGAAAAACATGTTGAATCACTTGCCTTGAGAAAGGCTGGTCTGGTCTGGCTGGTAGGAGCAACTGGAAGATTTACTAGACCTTTATGGCAAGTTTACCCTCGTCTCGAGATCCTACATAAATAATAATAACCTCATTATAATATATTCTCACCAACTCAACCTATTTATAACCCGAAATTAAACACAAATGGCACTTAGGCCTATATGCACTCAATTTATAACCACCTCATAAATACCATAGTCCACATAGCCACATATACTCACATATCGTATTTTAATATCAAATAATATCACACACACCATAATGCAACACTAGGCTTGGATGATCTCGATCCCCAACTTAAGTCACTTGATCGCTAAACTAGACAAAGTCTCCAAATTTTGGCTTCCTAACTCGATGTGCCTTTACTAAACTATCCAAAACCTATTGACCCTCACTTGGGTCTTTAACTCTAATGGCTTTATACTATCTTGCAACCATAGTGGTCAACCTAGGTCTCACTCATAACTGCTCTAAAACTATGTGGTAAGTGAAAGTGCTCACTGGAGTAAATTTCAGAATGACATCTATAGTTTCTTGAGTGCATTAGACACTCTTAAACTACAAGTTTACCTCCAAAACTTCTACAATAGACTCTTCTCACCATAAGGCATCTCCCAAACTTGATGTGGCTCAAGGGCCTAGCTTCGGCCTCCTTGGGCCTAAGCTTAAAGTCCATGGTTCCCCTGTTTTCTGGGCAGAAAACGCC